>NC_140172.1:150434917-150734787 GCF_963971535.1 Notolepis coatsorum | reverse complement strand
TTTCTTTCACATGAGTTCCGTGGAGGGTGGAGGATACAGGGTGGAGGGTGCAGGATGGAGGATGCAGGGTGGAGGGTGCAGGATGGAGGGTGGAGGATGGAGGCCACAGGGTGGAGGATGCAGGGTGGAGGGTGCAGGATGGAGGGTGCAGGATGGAGGGTGGAGGGTGGAGGATGGAGGACACAGGGTGGATAGAGATGTTGTTTCAATTCCCACAATAAAGGTTTGTAATGTGAACATATGGTAGACGGATTCTCCTTTCTAATAGCTGACTACAGTCCAACAGCCCAGAATAGGGTGTGTGTGTGTGTGTGTGTGTGTGTGTGTGTGTGTGTGTGTGTGTGTGTGTGTGTGTGTGTGTGTGTGTGTGTGTGTGTGTGTGTGTGTATGTGTGTGTGTGTGTGTGTGTGTTAAGTGCATGCGTGTGCATTTGTGTGTGTGTGTGTGTGTGTGTGTGTGTGGTGTGTGTGTGTGTGTGTGTGTGTGTGTGTGTGTGTGTGTGTGTGTGTGTGTGTGTGGGTGTGTGTGAGTGTGTGCACACGTATCATACTGTAATACACTCTCAGTCTTAGACCTGCTGTCTCTAGGGACAGAGTGGGGGGAGTTGTTCTGTTGCAGAGGAGAAGAAGAAAAAGAAGAAGAAGAAAAAGAAGAAGAAGAAAAAGAAGAAGAAGACATTTGTGAGGAATCAATCGAGCAAATGAACACATAATTATACATTGTATCCTGCTCAAGTCAGCCAGATAATTAACCAAAAACTAACCAACCAACCCACTCAATGAACCAACCAATGAACTAACCAATTAATCAACCAACCAACCAAGCCACCCAATGAACCACCAACCAACCAACCCACCCACCCAATGCACCAACCAACCAACCAACCAATCCACCCAATGAACCACCAACCAACCAACCAATCCACCCAATGAACCACCAACCAACCAACCCACCCACCCAATGCACCAACCAACCAACCAACCAATCCACCCAATGAACCACCAACCAACCAACCAATCCACCCAATGAACCAACAAACCAACCAAGCCACCCAATGAACCACCAACCAACCAACCAATCCACCCAATGAACCAACCAATTAATTAACCAACCAACCCACTCAATGAACCAACAACCAACCAACCAACCAACCAACCAACCAACCAAACATCCAACTAACCAACCAACCAACCAACCAACCAACCAACCAACCAACCAACCAACCAACCAACCAACCAACCAACCAACCAAACATCCAACTAACCAACCAACCAACTAACCAACCAACCAACCAAACATCCAACTAACCAACAAACCCACTCAATGAACCAACCAACCCACCCCAAAACACAGTGATAAAGGTCCTTCTGATCACTTAAAAAACATAAAAATATTGTTGGAATTAAAATCGATTTAATACTGAGTACATTTGAACATACGTATACCAGGAATGTATGCTCTACATGTAACCCATCCTAACTATGTAGGAGCAGTGGGAAGCCACAGTCCAGCACCCAGGGACCAACTCCAGTTGTAATGCCAGTAGCTTGGTCAAGAGACCAACTCCAGTTGTAATGCCAGCACCTTGGTCAAGGGACCAACTCTAGTTGTAATGCCAGCACCTTGGTCAAGGGACCAACTCCAGTTGTAATGCCAGTAGCTTGGTCAAGGGACCAACTCCAGTTGTAATGCCAGCACCTTGGTCAAGGGACCAACTCCAGTTGTAATGCCAGCACCTTGGTCAAGGGACCAACTCCAGTTGTAATGCCAGTAGCTTGGTCAAGGGACCAACTCCAGTTGTAATGCCAGCACCTTGGTCAAGGGACCAACTCCAGTTGTAATGCCAGTAGCTTGGTCAAGGGACCAACTCCAGTTGTAATGCCAGTAGCTTGGTCAAGGGACCAACTCCAGTTGTAATGCCAGTAGCTTGGTCAAGGACAAGTAGTATGTACTGTACCTACTACCTAGCATGCATGTCTTTCATGGTGTGGGAGGAAAACCAGATTACCTGCAGGAAAACCCAGAGTACCTGGAAGAAAACCAGAGTACCTGGAGGAAAACCAGAGTACCTGGAAGAAAACCAGATTACCTGGAGGAAAACCAGAGTACCTGGAGGAAAACCAGAGTACCTGGAGGAAAACCAGAGTACCTGGAGGAAAACCAGAGTACCTGGAGGAAAACCGCATACAGTATTTATTTGTGGCTAACAATCCGCTCATAAGAACAGCATGGTTTGTGCTGATAAAGGATTCTACCGATATCAACATAATAATTGGTAAGTAAGTAATTAGGACTAGGGTTCCTAAAGTCTATAAGTATCCCTTTAACAACACTGTTGCACAGCAAGTCTATAAGTATCCCTTTAACAACACTGTTACACAACAAGTCTAGAAGTATCCCTTTAACAACACTGTTACACAACAAGTCTAGAAGTATCCCTTTAACAACACTGTTACACAACAAGTCTAGAAGTATCCCTTTAACAACACTGTTACACAACAAGTCTAGAAGTATCCCTTTAACAACACTGTTACAACAAGTCTAGAAGTATCCCTTTAACAACACTGTTACACAACAAGTCTAGAAGTATGCCTTTAACACTTTGAGTGCCAACAACAAGATATCTAGTTTGTTCATGCCAACCGTTGAGTGCCAATGACGAGAGAGCTTGTTTTTATTTATTATTAGCGATTTCCATTCATATTTCATCAATCTAGCCTCACGTTACCACTGCAAACTCTCTCTGAGCTCCATTGGGAAAATACCGCCCCCTATCGACATTTTACTTGTCAGACATGTAATCTGAGCCTACTGGAGTCATCGCCCACCATCAGAACAGCGTGGAATCGGTGTTTCGACCACCCAGCGCTGGATCAATAAACACGATCGATATTTGGAATGGCGATCAGGAATTGGAATAATCTTTTTGGAGAACATCTGATCTGAGGTAAGGCATCTATTTTACCATATAGT
The DNA here is from genome assembly GCF_963971535.1 of Notolepis coatsorum. Taxonomy (NCBI): domain Eukaryota; kingdom Metazoa; phylum Chordata; class Actinopteri; order Aulopiformes; family Paralepididae; genus Notolepis; species Notolepis coatsorum. The sequence goes on along the minus strand of NC_140172.1, from coordinate 150,731,814 downwards.
CTGATAATCAGAGCTTTTTTCACAGAGATATCAACGTGGGCCCTATGTGTGTGTGTGCGTGTGTGTGTGTGTGTGTTGATCAGGAAATAAGATAATCGATTTTCAGCCCGCTTCTATAGCGTGCATAAGTACACATATACTATAGCTAATCTAGCGTTTATTTGAAAACGATTCATAAATAGAATTACAACGTTTTTTGTGTATTCCAGAATATTCCAGTAAACGGCGATTATCACAGAATCTTTATATTTTCCTGAAACTTTCAAAAAACAAGAGTTTTTCAAAATGGTATAACATGGAAATGAATCGATTAAAAAAACAATCCGTTTCAACAATGTTGAATGCAAACAAGTCATTGATAAGCGACGGCCATATTATACACATAGCCATAATTTAAGATAGAGTTTATGCGTTCGCAAATATGAGAGCTCTATCATTGAAGTGGGCGTTGGCACGCAACAGGGTTCCGGGGCACCGGACTCGTGGCACGGAAAGTGTTAATAAACACTGATGCATAGCATGTCTAGAAGTATCCCTTTACACTGTTACACAACTAGCTGTACTGTGTGCGCTGGCCACCTGGCTGGGCTCTGCCCAGTGACTACAGATAAAGCAGCTTTAAATTAGGTTCATATAGAACAGGGGTTCAAAACTTTTCAGGCCGGGACCCAGAAAATAAGGCGTCAGAGAGCCGCGGCCCAATGCACATCGTCAGGCTTTTAAAAAAAAAATTGCCAGGCGACCGATTTTTTAAGCCAAATATCACTTCAATCCTATTAAGTTAGTTCAAGTTAGTTATTCATTTATATGTGCTATTTGTGAGGGCTAACTTGTTGCAAAATAATAATGATAATAATAATAGCCTCATTAAAATACTATTATTGCTTCGGTTGTTTTCAGCGTTTTATGTGCATAATCTGTTATTTAGTGTGAGGTTTTGCCCGCTGCTCACCACCTTTTCTCTGTTTCTTTAAAGCCTACTGTTAGAAATTCCCTTCTCACTCACTCTCTCTAGCCCCCACCCTCTCGTTCTTTACTCTCGTTTACTCTCAGTGGCCACACCTGGACTATTATCAATTACCTCTCGCACCTGTGGTGGCAGGCTAATTAGTTCCCCTGTGGGCTTTAAATACCAGGGCTCTTCCCCTCGTTTCGGCGTGGGGTCGTGTTGTATTCATGCTGAGTCATATTCTCTAACATCTAGACTCTTTCGGGAGATCCTCTGGTCTACCAATGCTGTAAGATGGATCTCTCCAGCCTTGAGATGTTTGCTCCAGCCTTCGTCTGCTGTCGCCGTAGCCTGTGGAGGAGACTGTTCTGCGCTCCCTGTAACTTCCACGGGAGGCACCCCAGCGTTCCACTGCAGACCCCAGCGCAGCTGTTCGTCCTGACGCACATCTAGACCAACGCGCATCTCCCGGACCCTCGGGCTTGGCACGCTCTCCAGTCACCATCACCAGCGCGCAACGCGCATCTTCAAGGGCTTTGGCCACCTGTCGCCGTTTGCCTGGAGGGAGACATTGTACTGCGCTCTCTAATTCTCTACGGGAGGTATTCCAGTGTTCCACTCCAGACCAGCGCGCCAGATGCGCTCAAGCCTTCGCCACCTGCCGCCGTTTGCCTGGAGGGAGACACTGTACTGCGCTCTCTAATCCTCTACGGGAGGTATTCCAGTGTTCCACTTCAGACCTTCGAGCTTGGCACGCTCCTCCGTACCAGCGCACAGACGCGCATCTTCCAGACCTTCGAGCTTGGCACGCTCCTCCGTACCAGCGCACAGACGCGCATCTTCCAGACCTTCGAGCTTGGCACGCTCCTCCGTACCAGCGCACAGACGCGCATCTTCCAGACCTTCGAGCTTGGCACGCTCTCCAGACCTCAGCGCGCCGACGCGCATCTTCCAGACCTTCCTCGTGCTTGGCACACTCCTCCTCGCAGACGCACCCCGAGGCGTCTCTCGGTTCCGACGCGCACACCAAGGTGTGGCGCGCACTCTGTTCCTCGGCTCCGACAGCGGCTACCCGGTGGACGACACCCTCGCCACCGCCACTGTTCCGACGCGCACACCAAGGTGTGGCGCGCACTCTGTTCCTCGGCTCCGACAGCGGCTACCCGGTGGACGACACCCTCGCCACCGCCACTGTTTCCGACGCGCACACCAAGGTGTGGCGCGCACTCTGTTCCTCGGCTCCGACAGCGGCTACCCGGTGGACGACACCCTCGCCACCGCCACTGTTCCGACGCGCACACCAAGGTGTGGCGCGCACTCTGTTCCTCGGCTCCGACAGCGGCTACCCGGTGGACGACACCCTCGCCACCGCCACTGTTCCAGCACTCTGTCCCTCGGCTCGGACAGCCAGCCACCCGGTGGCGATGCCCTCGCCCCGCTGCTGTCCCTGTACCATTACGCTTACGCCTGGGTGAGTTTTGATTGTGATGTCACTCACTCAGCGTAGTGCCCTTGCCCCCGTTCCCGCTGCTGTCCCTGTACCTTTTTTTTTTTTGATCCACTTTTTCTCCCATTTTTCTATATTTTCTCCCATCCCAATTTCGTATCATCCAATTCAACCCTCCCCTGTCACGAACGCTGTTTCTTGCCTCCCACAAGCCGGCTGCAATGTGGACTAAGTCATACATAGCACAAGTCCCCTCCGGTACTTGAGGTAACAGCAGTCGCATCTTTTCACCTGCGCAGCTCGATCTCTCAGTGTCGAGGAGTAACGCGTGGGAGGCTCACGCTGCCCCCGACACTTCCTGATTCTACTGCGCAGGCGCACCAACCGACTTGTAGGAGTCGCTTGTTCACAACGTTCGATCCCCACCCTTCAGTTTTCCCTCCCCGTAATACGGCCAATGTGTATTACTGCGGACGACCAGCTAAACTGAAAACAATGTGGAGAGCTGGATTCGAACACGCGAATCCTAGCGTCTCCACACTGGTGGCGAGTGCCTTGCCCACTACACCACCTAGCCGCCCTCTGTCCCTGTACCTTTACGCATACGCCTGGGTGAGTTTTGATTGTGATGTCACTCACTCAGCGTAGTGCCCTTGCCCCCGTTCCCGCTGCTGTCCCTGTACCTTTACGCATACGCCTGGGTGAGTTTTGATTGTGATGTCACTCACTCAGCGTAATGCCTCTTGCCCCCGTTCCCGCTGCTGTCCCTGTACCTTTACGCATACGCCTGGGTGAGTTTTGATTGTGATGTCACTCACTCAGCGTAATGCCTCTTGCCCCCGTTCCCGCTGCGGTCCCTGTACCTTTACGCATACGCCTGGGTGAGTTTTGATTGTGATGTCACTCACTCAGCGTAATGCCTCTTGCCCCCGTCTCGCTGCTGTTCCTGTACCATTACGCATACGCCTGGGTGAGTTTTGATTGTGATGTCACTCACCCAGCGTATTGCCTCCTTTAGTTCTCACTTAGTTATTAGTTTGGACATTTCATCTCCCACTCTGTTTTGTTCTCTCGTGGATATTATTTTGGACATTTCATCTCCCACTGTGTGTTTGTTCACACGAAGATAGTATTTACTTTGTTACTTTGTTATTTGGACTGTTCTGCATCTGCTCTGTTTGTTCCCTTTGATTATTAACCCTCTCCTCTGTTCTGCAGAGCGGCCCAGATGTTTTCCCACCAGTCCCCAGTTCCTCCCTGTCCCCAGCCCGCCTCCGCGGTTCTCTGTCCCCAGTTCCTCCCTGTTCCCCAGCCCGCCTCCGCGGGCCTCAGTCCCCTCTGTCCCAAGTTCTCCCCTTCTAGTTCCACCTAGTCCCTAGTCCTCTATCCCTAGTTCTTCTAGTCTCTAGTTCCTCTGTTCCCTAGGCGTTCCCTTAACCTTCCCTTAGGCGTTCCCTTACTTTCCCATAGTGTTCCCTTTTCCTGCCCGCCTCTTAAAGGCACTTTACCTTCCCCTCTTGTGTTATTCCAGTGTTTTGTGTTTTCTCCCTTAAAGGGACAGTGCCCTTTTTCCCTGTTCTAAATAAATATCTGTTTCTTGGCAAACCATCATACCTGTCTTGTGTTGTGCGATTGGGGTCGGTTACAAACCATAACATTTAGTTTGAAATGTTCGTTGAAATAAGTCGATTTTTTGTTTTTGTTTATTTATTAAGTTAATATAAAACCATATAGTCACATTTTAGAATACAATAGAATAGAATTTTAGAATACAACTAGAAACACTGTCCTGGCCTGCTTCTAAGTTCAGTGGCCTGAATATTTTTTTTTGTTTTTTTTTTGGAAATCATCTCGTGGCCCTCTCGTGGCTGCTCGCGGCCCACCTTTGGGTCGCGACCCCGACTTTGGGAACCACTGATATAGAACACAGCATGAATGATTCATGACTCCACAAGGTCAAGGCACGGTTGCAGACCCTACCTGCTAGTCTCTCACTGCTTCTTATTCTCATTATATAGATGGCCTCAACATTATTATTTTGAGCTGTGCTCATAATTTTGTGCACTGCCAACATTACCGTCTTCTCCAGAGTCAGACAAGAAGATAGATAGATAGATAGATAATAATTTTTTTCTCTGTGCTTTCAGTAGAAAGCCAAGCTTTAAATGAATGGATATGGATCAACTATCTTGGAGAGGTGTTTTTGGCCAACATCTATAGGCTAGCTGATCCGTATCCGCTTCCATTCATTTGTGCTAAGCTAAGCTACTGTAGCTTTCTACTGAATGCGCAGAGAGGAATTGGTATCTATCTTCTTATCTAACTCTAGAAGATGATGCAATTTAATTCAAACTGAATTTATGAAAAGGAATATTTTTATCTGCAGCCAGGGGTTTTCAATTTTTATTTTTAAACCATACACCTATATAATAGAAAACAATACATAAAACATCCACAATAACAACAGACTATTGATAAAGACGGTAGTTTCCTGTAGTGACTCTATTTCAATATGCAGATCTAACAAGTCGATGCCTCATCGTCCCCGTTCTCATGTTAACACACTCTGACAGGCAGGAACTCAGAGCTCATGGAATGACACCATATTGGTGCCACCATGACAATACTAAAGTATGAATGCCTAATTTAAAGGTAGAACCTGTAATACCGTCAAACAGCGACCTCTATGGAAAATAGCCCTGCTTGATATTACACTTACATTTACGTATATATATTTAAATATGCTGTATATATACAGTATATATATATATTTTTTTTTGTCAGTTGGAGTTTAGCCACTTATTTTTTTGTCAGTTGGAGTTTAGCCACTTATTATACTGTGAATTTCTCCAGACTTCTCTTGGCAGAGCCTGAAGTGTGGCCAGCAGTAGCAACCCCTCCAAGTTCAAGTTTCAAGTTTCTTTATTAGTTGTCATACAAAAATACAGAATACTTTTATATGAAATGCTTTTTCCTGTTTTGCTCCTGAGAGTGTGCTAGATAAAAAATAGATAAAGTATAAAATAGAAAGTCAAAAGTACGTAAACAAGTGTAAACAAAAGTGTTCAATATACATATTATACAATATACAATACAGAGTAGAAAACATTTGTAACTCCCCCCTATCCCCGCTCAACTCCAACCCACATTAGACCAAAAAAAAAAAAAAATATTAAACAAAGTGCAATACCAAGCGGTGGGCTCTTTTGCCTAGAGGTCGCTGTTTAACGGCATTACAGAGTCTACCTTTAAAGGAAAACTCCAACATTTTGGGAAATTAGCTTATTTGCCATCTACCCTGGAGTTAGACAAGAAGATACATACCTTTTTTCTTCTCTGTGCATGCAGTAGGAGTAGGAAGACACGCACCGTTAGCCTAGCTTAGCGTCAGTCACTGGAAGTAGGTTCCTCCATTAGCCTAGTTCCCAACGTCTTCCTACTCCTACTGCATGCACAGAGAAGAAAAAGGTACGCATCTTCTTGTCTAACTCCAGGGTAGATGGCAAATAAGCTAATTTCGCAAAATGTTGGAGTTTTTCCTTTAAGTTACGGTGCTGCTTCCTGTGCTTTTGTTGACTTCAGTGTGCGTCAGTTAGATCTGTTCTCAGAACCTCTCTGTCAGTCAATTCCTTTTCAAAGGATTCCTCTACCACAGCTTCTCTCCTTAACGTCCATCTTCATCTACACATGAACATTCAACAGCGTCAGAACCTCGGGTTATACTGTCCGGCCGACCGGTGACGTTTCCAAGCGAACCTCCTGCCCTGTACCCATTCTAAAAGAAGCTACTCTCATCTCCCCTATCACTGCACACAGACCTGGCCACATGTGGATTCAAGGCTTGCGGAGGGGGTGTGTAAGCTTAAGCACTCTGTGTGTGTGTGTGCATGTGTGCGTGTGTGTGTGTGTGCGTGCGTGTGTGTGTGTGTGTGCGTGTTTGTGTGTGGAGATAGGAGATACTGTAGTAGAAGTCTAACGATACACACATTTTCAGATTCAATATCAAATTCAACGTCACACGATTCGATTCAATGTTAAATTGAACACCTTTAAACACTTTTGTCAGGTTATATCACTCGATATAGGATAGGACGGAGGAGCGCTTAAAATATTGTTGGACTAGAGCAGTGGGTTTGAAACTACGGGTTGCAATTTGGGTCGCGGGTAGGCGCGCATTGGAAAGTTAAAAAAAAAAAGCCCTGGAACGGCTGGGTAGTGTAGCGTTCTGGCAACATATTTTGGCTAAATATGCCTCGTTTAATAAATGTGTATTGATAACATAGTGCTGTAATAAAATGTTCTAATAAATATGCATGATCAAGTTCAACAACGTGTGCTTTTATTTTGATATTACACGTTGAAATTACATGACTATATGAATTGAAAATGGGGGACCCTGATGGAAACAAGACAAACGTCTTTCTCAGGTCTGCATCCCCTTAACAATTGTATGTATTAGGGCGGCTAGGTGGTGTAGTGGGCAAGGCACTCGCCACCAGTGTGGAGACGCTAGGATTCGCGTGTTCGAATCCAGCTCTCCACATTGTTTTCAGTTTAGCTGGTCGTCCGCAGTAATACACATTGGCCGTATTACGGGGAGGGAAAAACTGAAGGGTGGGGATCGAACGTTGTGAACAAGCGACTCCTACAAGTCGGTTGGTGCGCCTGCGCAGTAGAATCAGGAAGTGTCGGGGGCAGCGTGAGCCTCCCACGCGTTACTCCTCGACACTGAGAGATCGAGCTGCGCAGGTGAAAAGATGCGACTGCTGTTACCTCAAGTACCGGAGGGGACTTGTGCTATGTATGACTTAGTCCACATTGCAGCCGGCTTGTGGGAGGCAAGAAACAGCGTTCGTGACAGGGGAGGGTTGAATTGGATGATACGAAATTGGGATGGGAGAAAATATAGAAAAATGGGAGAAAAAGTGGATAAAAAAAAAACAATTGTATGTATTGAGCCGTACTGTATTGTACCCATTCTGCAATCTGTTAAATAAAGTTTTCATTCATTCATTCATACATTAAGTGTGGGGTCCCCGAAACAAATCCTAAATAAAATGGGGTCACGGTATGAAAAAGTTTGAGAACCCCTGGACGCGTCTATACTTCCCACAAGCAAGTTGTCCTTCCGCGTTGCTCTGATTGGCCACTGACCTACGCTAGTCTATTTCCGGGTCTAATGGTGCGTTCACGTCAGGTGGGAAGAAGCGGACGAACCAGATGACATCTCGTTGCTACAACTAGGAAGCATTCACGCGTTGAACTCGAGGAAACGCCCACATCCAAGATGGCCTTATTGTTATAATAAAATATTTTTACCATCAATTCATTCATATTCATTTTCATATGAAGAGTACAGCAGTATGATTGTATTATTCTGATTATGTGATCAAAGTGATCATTTTGATTTCTATTTACCTTGTATTGCCGACATCGCCGTCAAGCTTGCTGCCATGATGGTTGATACTTCCGCATTTCGGGACGCGAAGTGGGAGATATCGGGGTCTATAAAAAACTCCCATATGACCTAGTAGGAATTACCACTAGGAGGCTGACGTGAATGGTTTTTCCCAGTCGGAAGCTGGTTCTTCCGCTTCTTCCCACCTAACGTGAACGCACCATAACAGCCTGCAAACTACCTAACACCTAGTTTATCACTGGTTAAGCTTAGGCGACTCTTTCGAAGTTGGTTAAGGTTAGAGTTTGGAATCAGGGCTGGTGTTCTATCGGCCTGCTCTAAGACAAACTCTAACCTTAACCAACTTCGAAAGAGTGCCTAAGCTTAACCAGTGGCAGAACTTGGCGTCTCACGATTGGCGCACATGTCACATGACCAGAAACGTCAGTGGCCAATCAGATCGCGCAAAAGGACAACTTGCTTGTGGGAAGTATAGACGCCCCCTGGACTAGACGTTAGAGCAGCGGGCTTGTGACTGCGGAAGGTCGCTGGTTCAATCCCCTAGACCAGACAAGATTTTGTCTCAGATCTTATCACACGACAACATACATCTGAGAAGAAGAATTTGGTTCTTAATTATTAAAGGGACACTTCACCAAAAAAAACAATGCAGATTTATTTTGCACATAATCTCACACCCTTCCAGAATTCTATAACCGTTTACAGTGAAGCCTACAATTAGAATAGTCACTCTTATGTCATTAGTCTAAATTGTAGTGAATAAAAGTAATATTAAACTATTTATAGGAACCCCCCCACCCCCGCAATCCTCCCAAGGACCCGGGGTCCCCAGACGACACGTTGAGAACCACTGCTGTAATAATACATGACATAATATCATAGTTAGCATGATAGTTAACTACCGGCCAGAACTAATGACTATTAGTCAGACACTAGAGCACAATATAAAAATAAATAAAACATCCCTACATTCATAGGTCTTGTCGATTACATCATCCGAACGGCATGAGAGAGCAGCCTGACTGCAGAGCTCTGTAGCTCAGTGAGAGAGCAGCCTGACTGTAGAGCTCTGCTTCCCTGCAGCTCAGTGCTGCTGATCAAAGGCAAGTATAGTACAGTCGTAGATCAATACGGGCGCTGTGTGCAAAAAAAAACCTGTATGTATTTATTGTATTGTGTCTGAATGTGCAATTACACCCTCACAATGAGAGGGAACCCATTAGCAGCGGTGCAGAGAGGACATGGGGAGAGTGCCGGAATGGATCGTGAAATCTGGTTTGCTGCGTTTCAGGGCCCCGTCCGTCCGTGAAAAGGGGCGGTGGTTGAACGACTTCTGAAAAAAAAAAAAAAGGGGGAATTAATTCGCTTGCGCGGTCGGCCTAATTGCGTCGCTCGTCTGCTGTGTGTCTGTCGGCTTCAAGAGACGACTGTCAATACCTCAAAATATACCCACGGTGGCTTGAGACACTAATGATGCGCCGATGGGGGGGGGGGGGCAAGACTTGGCCTAGTTCCACGCGCGGAACATCCCTCGTCATTTGGAATTCAAAGGAGACCCTGCTGCGTGTTTCATCTGATCCCAGATCAGAGCTGCGTGGTGGTGCAGAGGCCAGGCTCCATCCCTCCCCACCCACCACCCACTCACGCTGGTAGCATGTACTGTTGTACGCGATGATAAACGGGCCGTGTGTTTCCCCGCGCATGGGTTTATTTGTGGCCCGCCACACGATCAAGCGGGCCTGCCGCGAATAGATTTGCCTTGCCTCGCACGTACTACACGGTCACTTTCCACTGCTCCACTGTGTATATTATGGGCTGTCCCAGCTTGCCACCGCCATGGATAAAGAAATAACCGATAAACGGCCAGTGGGGAAACCTTGCTCGGAGCAAACACAACCAGCTCATGTTCAGGGGTAAATGTCCACACAGCCAGTCATAGACCACACGACGATGATTGACACATTGATCCCCCAATCCAAAATAACGAAACAGAGAGCATCCTTTAGTGATGTAACGGTAAAATACATCTCAAATGAATCAAATATTTTTTTTTTAAAGTGTTGTTGACAAATCAATGCAGTTTTAAACACAAGTTACATTTGACTGCATGTCATGGCTTGTGAGAAATCTCTGGAGGACATTATTCTCTCTCTCAGTATAACAGCCTCTAAAATGGTGGTTCTTCAAACCTTTTCGTGTCAAGGACCCTGCCATTGGGAGGCTGGGTACTACTAGGTAGTGTAGAGGTCTAAACACTGGAGAGACTGAGTATAGTGTAGATGCACTGGAGAGGCTGGGTAGTGTAGAGGTCTAAACACTGGAGAGACTGGGTAGTGTAGAGGTCTAAACACTGGGGAGACTGAGTAGTGTAGATGCACTGGAGAGGCTGGGTAGTGTAGAGGTCTAAGCACTGGAGAGACTGAGTAGTGTAGATGCACTGGAGCGGCTGGGTAGTGTAGAGGTCTAAGCACTGGAGCGGCTGGGTAGTGTAGAGGTCTAAACACTGGAGAGGCTGGGTAGTGTAGAGGTCTAAGCACTGGAGAGGCTGGGTAGTGTAGAGGTCTAAACACTGGAGAGGCTGGGTAGTGTAGAGTTCTAAACACTGGAGAGGCTGGGTAGTGTAGCGGTCTAAACACTGGAGAGGCTGGGTAGTGTAGAGGTCTAATCACTGGAGAGGCTGGGTAGTGTAGAGGTCTAAACACTGGAGAGGCTGGGTAGTGTAGAGGTCTAAACACTGGAGAGGCTGGGTAGTGTAGAGGTCTAAACACTGGAGAGACTGAGTAGTGTAGATGCACTGGAGAGGCTGGGTAGTGTAGAGGTCTAAACACTGGAGAGACTGAGTAGTGTAGATGCACTGGAGAGGCTGGGTAATGTAGAGGTAGTGTAGAGGTCTAAGCACTGGAGCGGCTGGGTAGTGTAGAGGTCTAAACACTGGAGAGGCTGGGTAGTGTAGAGGTAGTGTAGAGGTCTAAGCACTGGAGCGGCTGGGTAGTGTAGAGGTCTAAACACTGGAGAGGCTGGGTAGTGTAGAGGTCTAAGCACTGGAGCGGCTGGGTAGTGTAGAGGTAGTGTAGAGGTCTAGGCACTGGAGCGGCTGGGTAGTGTAGAGGTCTAAGCACTGGAGCGGCTGGGTAGTGTAGAGGTAGTGTAGAGGTCTAAGCACTGGAGCGGCTGGGTAGTGTAGAGGTAGTGTAGAGGTCTAGGCACTGGAGCGGCTGGGTAGTGTAGAGGTCTAAACACTGGAGAGGCTGGGTAGTGTAGAGGTCTAAACACTGGAGAGGCTGGTTAGTGTAGAGGTCTAAACACTGGAGAGGCTGGGTAGTGTAGTGTAGAGGTCTAAACACTGGAGAGGCTGGGTAGTGTAGAGGTCTAAACACTGGAGAGGCTGGGTAATGTAGAGGTCTAAACACTGGAGAGGCTGGGTAGTGTAGAGGTCTAAACACTGGAGAGGCTGGGTAGTGTAGAGGTCTAAACACTGGAGAGGCTGGGTAGTGTAGAGGTCTAAACACTGGAGAGGCTGGGTAGTGTAGAGGTCTAAACACTGGCTGGGTAATGTAGAGGTCTAAACACTGGAGAGGCTGGGTAGTGTAGAGGCACTGGAGAGGCTGGGTAGTGTAGCTGGCCATGCTCTTTTGTTTGGTTTTGTTTGATTCTCACCTCATTACTTGCATACACCACACACTGACTCATCCATGCACTCACTGACTACACCACTGATATTACTGATCCACTCGTTCTTTAATTCCCGTTTGTAAATAGTTTCATTAGTTAATTCAATTACTTTCTTTAAATCCTCAAGTACTTGTGTGGTCTCCCTTGTTTTGTCTGTACCCTGAGCATGGTTCATGACACTATGGAACAGCTGCAATGGCACCAAAGGGTTTACACTACAGTATGAGGTGGTGTACAGTGTACAGTATGAGGTGGTGTACGGTATGAGGTAGCGTAGCAAAAAGAGAGGAGAAGCACAATGTTGTCCTCTTCATGCAAACCGACAAGAGAGATGTCGGAGAGTATAACCTTGCGCGGCAGCTGGCTTCGCAAGATCACGCGAGAATCCATCTTGTCATGCTTGAGGTCACGCGCTTGTGTCCGAACCAATGTGTGCCGAAAGTATTTGTAAAAGTATTTGCAAAAGTAGTGCTTCAAAGGACGACTTCCCAGATGGTTAAAGGGAAAATAGCAGTACTACTCCTAGTGGAATAATAGTCGGTTTGGTCTTACCAATACTTTGTTACTCAATTAGTTGATTTTGATGTATTTTTCCCAAACTGAACGAGTTACAGTATATCCTGAAAAAGGTTTGAGCACATCTCTGATAGGCACTACATGTACAGAGGTCCCTCTAGTCTACGTGATTGCAGTCAACAAATCCTATGATGAAAATGGGCCAATCTTTCATTCCCCAGTCGAGGGAACCATTCCAGGGGGCGCAGGCATTTTGTGAAGACGAGAAGTTTTTGGGGGTTCTTTTTTTGGGGGGGGGGGGGGGGGGGGGGGGGGGGGGTGAAACTTTTGAATGTGTTGCCTTGTTCGACTGAAAATAAGAGTCTTAGATTTGACCACGGAGGGTCTTTGAAGAGGAATAGTCTAAATTGAGAGCCTCTTACCCCCCGGGTGGGGCCGGCCTGGTATTGAGGTCAGATGGCTGAGGGTGAATCACTGAGAGCTCAAGTTCAGGGATGCTCAGAGAGCTGGTGGTTCAAGTCTATGAGTGAACTTTAACCCTCTGAGAGCCACGTGGAGCCCGTTTGTCCTTTTTTGGGGGGGGGGGGGGGGGGTCTTTAGAGAGAGATAGCAGGTCAACAGTAGATGATCTTTAGAGAGAGATAGCAGGTCAGCAGTAGATGATCTTTAGAGGGAGATAGCAGGTCAACAGTAGATGATCTTTAGAGGGAGATAGCAGGTCAGCAGTAGATGATCTTTAGAGGGAGATAGCAGGTCAACAGTAGATGATCTTTAGAGGGAGATAGCAGGTCAGCAGTAGATGATCTTTAGAGGGAGATAGCAGGTCAACAGTAGATGATCTTTAGAGAGAGATAGCAGGTCAACAGTAGATGATCTTTAGAGAGAGACAGCAGGTCAACAGTGTGACATAGAAGTGGTGACATCATCCGAAAACTGGGAACCTGAAGATTAATTTAAGATTAGACAGCTCAGCACTGTGTGTCAATAGACATATAGAAGGTTTAGACTTTAGAGTGTACAGTAGAAGGGCTTAGAACAGCATGGTGGCCATTCCCAGGCTCAATTATGTCCCATAAGCGGCACGGTGGTGTAGTGGTTAACACTACAGTCGCCTCACAGCTAGAAGGTCCAGGGTTCGATTCCCGCTTGGGGACCAGGTTGCCGTGTTGCCGTCAGTTAGCCAGGTGGGGTATCTCCCGCGCCTTTCTGTGTTGAGTTTGCATGTTCTCGCCGTGCTCACAAGGGTTTCCCCTCCCGATAAGATAAACCCAATGGAAAAACATGCAGAACAGATCACTAATGCTGTCGCGTCCCTGACAAAGACGGACAGGAGCACTTGGATTGGTCCCCGGGGACGGCCCCACGCCGCACCCCATGTCTGCTCCTGGCTGCCCTTGGGGGGAAGGACGACGGGATGGGTCAAACGCAGAGAGGAACATTTCATCGGTGATGCAAAAAGAAAAAATTGCATCTGTGTGTGCCGCCCATCGCATGTGTGTGTCACTGCATGACGACATTGTCAATGTGTGCAATGATTAATAAAGATTTCTTCAAAGTCCAGTTTACGTTTTAAATTTTTTTTTTTAAGTTTAAGTTGTTGCAGACATTTTTGGGTTGATTACCATTGATTACACAGATTTGGCGCAAAATGTAACCATTCTTGACCACTCAAGAAACTCCTCCAAAATACCACATTAGGACACCAAGACCTTGAGGAAAACCATAGACAATTCATGTTATGTTTTGGTTTAAAAAACGTTTGACATTAAGATTCTCCATTAACCCTTTCACTGCCACACGACTGCCACACGACAAAGGGTTAACCTTTTCACAACCGCACTACAGAAGGTTAACCCTTTCACTACCACACTACAGACGGTTAACCTTTCTGTTAAGTGGCTGTTGAAATAGCTACTCTGGGGACTAAAGATCATCTCACATTAATACAATTGGGGTCACTGGATCACAAGAGACTCAGATGTCCCGGTATACCCAAGGTACTGTATGCAATTCCAAGACTGTTTGGGGATCCCAGTATGCAGAAATGATCAAATACATAGAATATCCTAAAATAACACATTTGTACTGCATGGGGTTCTTGGGGTTCTTCCCCAAGACTACATGGAATTAGTGGGAAGTGGGAATGTATGTAAAGGGGAGACTCCTGGCTACCCATAGAACCCATTTTCATCCAGATATTGAGGTGAGAGGTCATGGGGGACCCGTTTGAAAATGGGCATGGCAGTTCTGTATCGTTAGTGGCTTAGCTTGGCATCGCTACTGCACTATCTCGCGTACGTGCACGCGTACTGAATAAACCACAAATGTACCTCTAATACCAGTATTAGTCTGACCACACCCCTCATCAGCTTACCTTCATAAGCAGGTGTGTGGTCACCTGCTCTCCTCCTTCTCGCTTTCACCACAAGGAAGAGGTGCCTCGGTAGATCCCCACACTTGACACCATGATGGAAGAAATTGGATTAGGAACAGCTTGGGAAACAAGGATACGTTGACATCATATCTTTATTTTCTCTCTCACTATTTTCGAGAAAATACGGCGATATTGTCTTCGTACTGGAGTGTCTAGAAGATGATGATCATTCTACAAACCCTCCACCGGTTTTCGTATTGGGAGCACGCCGCTGCATGCTTCTCAACTGCAGTTCCTTGCTGTGTTTGTTGGGGTGAAACCTGTCAGGCCACAGCTGAACTGTCGGACATGCCGCTGTTGTGAGGAGCGGTGCGTTCCAGGTTGGGTGAGTAGTGTTTGCTGGCGGGCTCCACTTGTCTGTTAGTGCTATGGGGGCTACTTGACAAAGTTTATGGAAACCGGCCCCAGGCTAGGGTCCTTTGTTTAGCCGTCTAGGCGACAGAAGGCCTTGGTCTGGCGACCATTATAGTTTTAACTAGTGGGCCGCGACCATTGACACTGGTGATCCCTGTGTGTTCTGGACGAGTGGATTCTCTCTGTCACCGTGTTAAGACCCCATCTTTCATATCCAAATGAGAGTATTCCTTCACGAGGGGATATGTGCATGTAATGTGCGATAGCGGCAGATTCATGTTCAAAGTCAGCTATACAGGCCAGTTGGTACTGTGCTGATTCCGCCGGACGTGTTAATGTCACCGTTGTGAAGCGGTGTTGACGTCTTGTTTTCTCTTTTCTCTTAAAAAGTGAGGAGGGTTCAGAACGGCGGCCTGTCTGGGTGAGTGTTATGTCATTGTTTACATGTTCATAGCTTACGGTTAGCCGGTCGGTGGCCTGGCGCGGGGTAGCTTGGCTTCTCGCGCGCCGCCGGGAGCTCGCTCCTGATCGCGTGCGTCGTAGATCGGCGTCTCGCGAGCGGAAGCAATAGCACCCGAACGGTTGGAGCAGCCGTTAGCTTGATGCTATTCTGTTGAACGTGCTTTGATTTTAACATGTTTTACACTCTTGACCACGACGTCATCCTTGACAGGGGATGTTCGTCGACCCTGCCTGAGCCTAGACGGGGATTGCGTCAACAAAGAGGACTGTAGCGACTGGTGGAGCGGCGACGCTGCCCGGATCGAACAACACGGGACGGCTGTGTTCTACGGTGGCTTGTGACTGCACTTCGCTGATCTGCGTTCCGGGCAGGTACGGGGTTGGCCAGACCTCATAACACGTCTTCTGGTTTTACCTTGCTAAATGTATTGTGAATAACGGTGTTTTTTTCCCAAAACGTGTGTTGTTGCAATGCATTTGAGATACGTTGCGGGTTGTGTGTGAGCTGTTTTTGTCACTGGCAGTTAGCTTCTCCGTGCATGTCGTGATGTATTGATCTGGTTGTTGTGTGAGAAACATCATGGTGTTTATGTGTACCGTGTACTCACTACTAAGGCAACTAACCTATGAAGCTATGCTTGGTGACGAGTGAGTAAAAGAATGTTCTTTCTCAGACTGTAATGACAATGAACAGTGAGTTCACACATTAACAGGTTTTCCTGTTTTAACTGGCCGTATTGAGGGTAAAATAGGAGGATTGTGTTTCCCCCCCGGTTCCCTGGGGACTTTATCACCTCCTATCAGACATGTTGTGCATTAATTGTGTCTTTTGTGTGGTAGGGATACGATGTAACTCTCAGCTTGATTGCTGAGGTTGTGCTAAATCAGCTGGAGAAACTTATTTCCTAAAGGGAAATTGGTTTGGTTGCTGTCATGTGTGCTTAGCAAGGCCTGTGGTCGATACTAATCGAGAATGATGTATTCTCTCATTGTGAAAAAAACGGCGTTCCTCTGTTGAGTGTTTTTGCCATTTTTTGTAGGTGATGATGGGTTGTGTGTGTCATGTGACCTACAACTGGGTTGTACTGGCCACAGAAGCACATGTGTATGTTGGACCGGGGTTCTTAGAGCCCTCTCTATTCTGTGTTTTTCCTTAGTAAAAATCAGATAGCAGGTTAGCTCGTGCGCTGTGTGGAGCTGTGAAACGCTTCATAGAGCTGACTATGACTGTGTCATATTCTCTTTTTGCCGTTACGTCGTATCATGGGTGTGGGGTCGTAAAGGGGTGAACTGGTAACCTTTCCTCTCCCCATTGTTCTGTCGGTCAGGGGTACACCCCCTGTCCTTCAAGGTTCCCGTCACGTGGCGGTTCGGCACGTTACGGGGGGGGGGGGGGGGGGGGGGGGGAGGGAGTTCCTGGTCCCACGGCCTGGTATATTGGGCGTGTGCACCGCAGGAATTCCCCCGCCATAGAGTACGTCACCGTGCGCGTCTCTGTTGGTAGGACTTCCGTGTGCTGTTCAGGTCCATGTGATGGATCTGTTTTCAGGGGGGGTGGTCAGGGCTCCTCCTCACCAAGCGCCTACTCAGGCCTTCTGTGAGTTCGGACTCCTTCTTCCATGTGAGGAAGCCTCCATCAGAGTACAGAGCCTTCCTCCTCAGATTGTCAAAGTGAGTGGACCCTCTAGAAGGGTCCTTTTCTATTGTATGTATATTCGATTCAATTCGTTTATTGAGTGTGTATGGGTTCGGTGCCTCTTCCCCGGAGGCCCTAAAACCAGTTTTTTACATGGCTCAAGGTGCAATATATTCTTTTCAATCTGTACAGCTCGCGTGGGAAGTCTCTCTGGGGATCCCCGTCTCTTTCCTATGGGAGGGTGGTGGGATGTAAAAATGTGAACATTTTTTACCCCGGCTGTGTAGACTGGGATACATACTGTTGATGCTTCCTTCTTTCTATTCCAGAAGTGTTGGAGTTAGGGAGTGTCACACCCCTCTTGTCGTTCCCCTGGGCGCCTTGGGGATTCAATGACAGGTCTAAATAGCCTGTTCATTGATGGGGGTGTGTCCCGACGCACGTATAGTGCTAGCTCGCTGTAAACAGGCGATTGACTGGCACGCCTTAGTTGCTTGTGGTTGAAACAGCGTTTTTATAAAGCAACTGAGATGGGGGTTTTTCCTCTTCCGGCGACCACATCCCATGACCTGGGTGGGTTGTCGACGGATTCTCGTTCATGTCTGGGGGATGATGACGGGATGGATCTGAACATATGTAGTGGGGTCTCACGCCCTTGGGGTGGGCCACCAGGCGCGGTTCGTCCCGACGTCTGGGTGGCGCCTTCTTTTCATGTTAAGATCAACACGCATATCTGCCCTTCTCCTGGAGTAGGCATGTCGGCGTGGTTAGGGCACGGGACTGGTTCTGGTCACGCTGGTCCAGATCAGTTGAACCCGTTGTCCGCCGGGGATGCAGATCTGCTGTTCTGGTACCCTGAGGGACTTGGGCTTTTTTCAGGGGGAAAAATGCCAGGTCGGTCTGGGTGTCACAGGGTTAAGCGCTATGGAGACCCTGGTTGGGTATGTTTTTACTCAGCACTGTCGTCATGGCTTACAGCCATGCCATTCTGTACGCGCTCGATCTCGTCGGATCTCGGCCGCTACACAGGTTGGTCCTGGTTAGTACTTGGTTGGGAGACCGCCGGGGAATACCAGGTACGGTGTGCTTAGGGGCTGGTTCTCCATTATTTTTCGCTCCTCTCTCACGCATGGCGAAGAGGGGCCTGTGGGGGTGGTTTTTTGACCTCCTCTGGTGACCCTGTGCTTCCCGTACCGCCAGGCCCGGTCCGAAGTGATGTTTGCGACCCGTAGGCCTGGGTTAACCCTTTTTGGAAACTGAAACACTTGTACTGCGGTATAGCCGGTGTATACCCGCAGGTGTGTTTTGGAGTTTTTTCTTGAGGGGTTATAGGAACAACCACCGCATTGGGTAACACCGAGGTGGTTGATTCCCTGGTGTGTTGGAGCAGTGTCAACTCCCGGGTTCACCGTTTGAGGGTGCCCCTGCACGTTCATGACGTCTGCCAATCGTGTCAGCCTTCTCTGCCTCGACCCCTCTGGGTGGGGGTTGTTAAATGGAGGCTTGGTCATGCAACACCGCCAGCTTACGCTCCTTCCGCCGGGGCGGCTGTGTTCAGCTGTCCCCTCTGGCGCCTGTCTCGTCCGCAGTCTCCAGGCTAGGGTTAACAGCCTGTTGCCTGGTTTTTCCCCGGTGCGCTGCCTGCTTCCGTTGGTTAACCTTTTTTGTGTGCTTACGGCCATGCTGACTGCCTATTCTGCAGGGTCAGTGTGCCAGGCGGTGTACTATTGGGGGGACGGGGCCCGCTCGGCTTACGGCCATACCGACCTGAACACGCCCGGTCTCGTCCGATCTCGGAAGCTGGGCAGGTTCTGGCCTGGTTGGTTCCGCCTGGGAATACCAGGTGCAGTAACTGAGGGGCCTTTGTCCGAATACGCTGGCGATGTGGGGGGCGGGGCACTACGTGCCCACCTGGTGGGGTCTTGATGCTGGCATCATGGACTTCTCCGGGCCCCCATTCCAGGGAGTCCAGTCCTTTTGGTGGGTCTGGGTCTTCCTTCGTGCTCCGCTGCTACGGCCTTGCCACGGGGTTGGGTTTGCCCTTGACCCCGTGATTCTGGGGGCAGTAACGAGGTTGTTCCTCCGTTCGTTCCCGGGTGGCATGCGGGTTGTGCGTGTGTGTAGTCGTGGGGTCAAGCCACGGTCTGCTCACCCTGTGCGTTGAGTTGCTTGAGTGCCTCTTCGCACGGTCGGGTCCGTCGCCCTCCCGTGACGTCCCTAATAGGGGGGCTACCCTCCATTAGGGGGGGTCGGGGGGGCTCGGCCCTCCCTGTTCTGATGGTTTTGGGGGGCTGTCAGCGGGGTGTATTTGTCAGCCAAGTGGCTCCGCTTGGCCTCCCTTGTGCAGTAGCGATGCCAAGCTAAGCCACTAACGATACAGAACGTTAGGTTATGACTATAACCAAGTTCTGTTAGTTAGGGGCGATGCTTGGCATCGGACGCCGCTGCAGCCCTTGTCCTCACCTTGTGGTGAAAGCTTGGGAAGGAGGAGAGCAGGTGACCACACACCTGCTTATGAAGGTAAGCTGATGAGGGGTGTGGTCAGACTAATACTGGTATTAGAGGTACATTTGTGGTTTATTCAGTACGCGTGCACGTACGCGAGATAGTGCAGTAGCGATGCCAAGCATCGCCCCTAACTAACAGAACTTGGTTATAGTCATAACCTAACGTTTTTCCCTCTCCAACATTTTGAATCGAGCCCCACTACAGCCTCTAAAGGACAGCCACACCTGCTGGTCTTAAAAATCACTAAATGAACGTTAGCTAATGTTACGGCCAGCCTTGCGGTCGCATTCTATTTTCGAGGGACCATAACCATAACGTTAACTTGACAGCAAATGTGGATATGCTTTATTTGAGCAGTTGCTAGTGTTAGTTGATTAGTTGATTGTCGTTCTGACATAACTGCAGTAAACAAACGAACGGTAAACCTAAGTTATCTTACCAGTTAATTCACTACACGATCCACCAGCCTGCTCACAACGGGTTCCATCCAGTTACATTCCCCCCAGAGCCTAACTAGAGCCACAGTCTGCGAATCAGAGGCAGAGTAGGGGCGGGTCTTCGGTGCCAGCACGTTGGGTTGTCTCGTAAAGAATAATACTGCACTGTATCTAGCTGATTATCCATAAAAAACGCACGTTAATCAAAAATACCACACCATTACTGTACCAATGACAGTCAAATAATCTACAGAAAAGCATTACATTGCAAAATAATATGTCCATGTCTGTAGTGTGCACACACACACAGCGGTGCGCTGGATGGATATAATTCCAACTTGACTTTGACTTTGCGCCTCCTGGCGGCACAAAACAGAAGCCGCACCCATCCTAATAAAACCATTTGACGAGGGACGTTAACGGGCGGTAGAGGCCGTTGGAATGGCGGTAGGAGGGACCTCAATTTGCAATGCTGTAACTGTACCGCTACGGGTTCGAGTCCCTGTGATCTAAAATCACTAAAGCTACCGCTACGGGTTCGAGTCCCTGTGATCTAAAATCACTAAAGCTACCGCTACGGGTTACAGTCCCTGTGATCTAAAATCACTAAAGCTACCGCTACGGGTTCGAGTCCCTGTGATCTAAAATCACTAAAGCTACCGCTACGGGTTCGAGTCCCTGTGATCTAAAATCATTAAAGCTACCGCTACGGGTTACAGTCCCTGTGATCTAAAATCACTAAAGCTACCGCTACGGGTTCGAGTCCCTGTGATCTAAAATCACTAAAGCTACCGCTACGGGTTCGAGTCCCTGTGATCTAAAATCATTAAAGCTACCGCTACGGGTTACAGTCCCTGTGATCTAAAATCACTAAAGCTACCGCTACGGGTTCGAGTCCCTGTGTGATCTAAAATCACTAAATTGTATTTGTATTGCCTATTTTTAAACAAAAAAAAAAGTCAAACCACACTTTCTTACTCTATCTTTTCTATTTCATTATTTGTATTACTGATCCTAATGTGAAAAACTGTGACTTACCTTACCTTGCTACCTCTCTATCTTTTTTATGCTCGCTTATGCCTGTATTTTTACTGTTGTGAAGCACTTTGAACTGCAATTTCTGTATGAAAAGTGCTATACAAATAAAGTTATTATTATTATTATTATTATTATTATTATTATTATTATTATTATTATTATTATTATTATTATTATTATTATTATTATTATTATTATTATTATTATTATTAAAGGAACACGCCAACATTTTGGGAAATTAGCATGACCGGTTAGGCTTCGGGAGAGGTGTTAGTTGCCTAGGCTAACCGGTCATGTCTGCTTCCATTCATTGTGCTAAGCTAGGCTACAGTAACATGCAGCCAGATCGTTTTCTACTGAACACACAGAGAGGAAACTGGTATCTATCTTCTTGTCTTTCTCTGGAGAAGACGGCAAGCTAATTTCCCCAAATGTTGGCGTGTTCCTTTAAGAGGAATTCCACTCTGGGTCTCTGTTGCTTTTCTACAGAGTAAAATTTGCCCACGGCCAGCTCTGTACACATCATCAGGCCAGAGATATGGTCCTAAACGACTGCACAAGCTCCAGCCTCCTGATTTACAGAGATATAGCCCTAAACTACTGAGCTCCAGCCTCCTGCTTTACAGAGAACTACACTGAGGTGTAAGGGTCGGGGTCAGACAACGCCAGTCAAACGCGTCTACTCTAAACACACACAACAAAGAGAGGTTTTACTTCTGGTTACTCCGTTAGCTGGTGGGAGAGAGATAGTGAGTTCTTCTAAATTGAGTGAGGGTCGAGCTGAAGGCCACGTTAGACTTCCACGCGGGTCCTCTAGTGGTTGAGGGGGGTAGTTCCAGTTCCTTTTTTGCAAACCTCTCCTCCATGTGAAAGCAAGGTAAGTGCAGAAGCGTGCTGCTTAAGGAAAGTGGGCCAATCACAGCTCTTGCAGTGCTGCGTCGCCCTATGTGACGGAGGTCCGTGAGTAATATCCACCGTCACGACGGACGTGTGTGTTGTGAAGTGACTGTGGCGGTAAGCGAGCTGCGAGTTAAACTCACTTCCCCATAACAGGGTTATTAATAGACGCATAGATACGGTACCCAGGAGTGAATTCACCTCTTAGTGCCGCGGTCTATGTTGTCGCCCACGGGCCACGGCGTGGTTGACCCGTGTTCGAAACTCCCTCGGGGCATCGACATTTAACACAACGCAGAAGGAGTGACATACGATCGGTCACACTGGTGCCGTATGACCCGGAGGTCCTGAGGTGGCGTGAGTGTAACGGAGGTCCGTGAGTAATATCCACCGTCACGATGGACGTGTGTGTTGTGAAGTGACTGTGGCAGTAAGCGGTACTGCGAGTCAAACTCACTTCCCCATAACAGGGTTAAGATTCAAGATTCACGATTGTTTATTGTCATATGCACACAGTTAAAACGACAGTTTGCCATACAATGGAAATCGTACTTTGCTAGTCCACCCTTCACAAAAAAATCACACAGTACTTAACTTAAACATATTTAAATACAAGCGAGTGCTAGAAAATAAGGTAAAATAGATAAAAAAATATATATACAATACAACAAGGCACAGTGAGTTACATTGCTCGTTCCGATCATGTGAACGGAGGTGACAGTGGGTCACAGCAGCAGTTAAAAGTGTCTTTAGTGATTCATAGTTCATAGTTCATAGTAGAAGGTGTGTGTGGAAGGGGGGGGGGGGGGGGTAGGCACTTAAAAGACACACACTGTAGATACGGTACCAAGCAGTGAATTCACCTCTTAGTGCAGCGGTCTATGTTGTATCGCCCACGGCGTGGTTGACCCGTGTTCGAAACACCCTCGGGGCATCGACATTTAACACAACGCAGAAGGAGTAACATACGATCGGTCACACCTACCCACACAGGTACCTTTTAGGAGATCTCAACCTGGCAAACGAGGTTAATGTTGCTTTGTGGTGGAATTTCCCTTTTAAATTCTAGATAGGATAGAAATACTCGCTGACAGTAATACTTGTTTCAGTTGTGGACATTTTCCCCCAGTAAGGTTGACGGCGTCTAGCCAGGAGGACCATACGTTAAAGGGTGAGTTGTTCAGAGTTTTTGGAACCCTAGCCCTATTTCATACTTACTAATGATGTTGTTGATCGCTAATGTGGATGCCCCGCCCCCCCCCCCCCCCCCCTCCTAAATACCTAAATGATCTTGGTTCCATCACAGTACAGTACAGAGTCCTTTCTCAGCACATTTCATGCTGTTTTTCATACAGGATACTCACAGTGCTGGCTATAGTAACTAATGCAAAACAATATCACGGGGCCACTCCTCAGTCTGTACAAAAAGTTCTGTGGAACCTACTCCACCTTTGAGTATGCTTGAGTTTTTAATCTATTTTATTTTATTTTATTTTATTTTTATTAAATTGTATTCGTTTTGCAACTAACTGATTAGGAGCTGGATACTGCTGATGAAGCACAGGATGGATGGTGCAGAGGATTTCGCTCGACAGCATCATCGATAAGTAGGAAATGGGTCCATAATGAGCCTTTAATTTAAAGAGATAGAGTGCAGTAGGTGGTGCCTCACCGCTCTCCAGCCTCCCTCCCCCTGTGGTCCCGCCTGCTCAGAGCCTGTAATGTATGGCCTGTCACTGTGAAGGTGACGCTGGAGCTGGGGGGCGATGTAGCCAAAAGTATGATATCACAGTATATTTCATACTTTTGACCGTATAACAGTATTTGACGGTAGGCCTACTTTAAGTTTTCCAGCACAAATTACATTGTGATATATGATGTACTTTTTATTTCATTGTCTTGTAATTAGGGATGGCCGATATTATCGGCCGATATCGGCAGTAAAATGTGATATCGGAAAATATCTGTATCCGTAAAAAAAAAAAAAAACAATAACAATATTGCATCCAGTGAAATTATTAGTTACCTGAAATTATTCCGTTTTTTTGGGGGGGAAACCCTGCATATATCGGTATCGGTTGATATCGGTTGATATCGGTATCGGAAATTAAGAGTTGGACAATATCGGAATATCGGTATCGGTAAAAAAGCCAATATCGAGCATCCCTACTTGTAATACAATTGGCATGGTGTCATTTCATTAATAATTGAACTGTATTTAACTTCTTTTCTTATTATTACATTTTTGGATTCACTTATAAACATACCGTATATCATGGACGATGGTGTAATACATTTGTATAGCACCTCTCATACAGGACTTGTAGTCCAAAGTGCTTCACAGCGGTAAAAATATACCTACAATTTGCATAAAATACCCAGAATAAAATCAATGCAGAGGATAAGAAAAATGGTAAATCAATGCAGGTAATAACAATACAAATATTGACTCACAGTTTAAAACCTGAGTCTATCTTCCCCCTTAGATAGTCATAAAACACTTGATTGTTTTGATTGATTATCCTGTCGTAAATTTCGTTCCATTGCACAGTATATTACCCTGTTTTTGTTTTGTATAGTAAAAATCCATGCCTTTGTGATGCCCACTAGAAGTGGTATCATGTTAATATCTTTAGATTATGTGTCAAAACAGTGTGAACATATTGATACAGGATTACCTCCATCAGAAACAAGTTAGAACAGTCATTTATATGTAATGGGAGACATTAACATAATCTGGTCAATAGGTGGCGGTATAGGACTGGTGTTTAGTGGCTTCGCCTTCCAGGGAACCGTACTGTGTGCTTAGGAACGCACGAGGCGATCTCAGCCTCACAACCGGGAGGAACCAGAGTCAATAACATCGTGTCTGCACCTTCCTTTGTCAAATGATTAACTACAACCTGTTTCATAGGTGGGTAATATACTACAAAACACACATAAAGGTTAACAAGGATACATGCAATGTCGAGGGTTCAAATTAAGTAACTATTGTCGATGTTTGAGTCAAGTTTAAGAAGTTTAAGACGACAAGTAACGTGGTTGAGAAGCAGACCGTCTATTGATGGCGCCACGTTTCGTTGGTACATTTAAATAGTGTTGGAACACAATTGTCCATTTAAGCACCAACGTGTCGAAGTTAAGTATCTCCAAGGGGATTATAAAGGTTTATGTTTTGAAATACATACTGTGTTGGGTTGAATTGCTGTGTAGTAAATGTGTATATTGTGTACAAGATGGTTAGAGGGAAATTACTTTAGCTTACCCTACCTAGAAGGTAGCTAAACACCGGAGCTGTACCACATGCTCTCTCTTTCTCTCTCTCTCTCTCTCTCTCTCTCTCTCTCTCTCTCTCTCTCTCTCTCTCTATTGCGCCCTCCGTTAAATGTAAATATAAATCTATTCCCTTGAGTTATACCATGGTCACGGTTTAGCAAATTCCTAGTAGGGTTGAGAACGGCCCGATACATATATATATATAAATGTACTTGCAGTGTACATTTGAGTTTCAATAGAACTTGAGACCGGAACACAACTATGGATAACACTGAGGTGTGGAGGTATTTCGGTATACTAGAGAATAGTGGATATGACTGATGATAAGTGACTGATGATAAAGGTAACACTTATTGGTGATTTAAGGAATTGTTTGACAGACAATGAGAATGACAGTGTTGGTTAAAAGACATACGATGGTCCCTTCCAACATGCCTAGACATGTCTAGACAGAGGTTAACAGGATAATGTTTCTCTTCTCACGTGCTTATATTTAAGACGCCAAATATGTATAAAGACATAAGTAATCACAATGTACAGTATATAATACTGGATAACTACATTTAAAAGGAAAATGCTATTGAAGTGAACCAGGGTATCCTAAAAGGGTAGAATGTGTGTTGCAATGATGAATATGCTTTTGAATTAATAACAAGTATGGGATTATAATTGAATGTATTAAAGTAATGTAACTAATTGAACTGGATGATTATACAATGATGATACAATGATGATACAATGATGATACAATGATGATACAATGATGATACAATGATGATACAATGATGATGATGATTGATTGATTATTCTGTTGAATAAATAAATGTTGTTGAAATACACAACCGGGAGGAACCAGAGTCAATAACATCGTGTCTGCACCTTCCTTTGTCAAATGATTAACTACAACCTGTTTCATAGGTTAAACATATATCTGCTATCAGGTGCCATATCCTGGTACCTGTAACAGTTTATTGGGGGCTCGTCCGGGATCAGCGCCACCTGCTGGATGGGAGCTGATCCAGAGATCTTGACACCTGGACCAACCGCGACCCGATGAACCAGGAAGCCACGCCCGGTGTAAAGGTCGTCGAATGAGGGATTGATCTGTGCAGTATCGACAGCAGTGAAGTGCCTCATCTGATGCCAGACGACAACGAGAGCTGCGTCCACTACTCTACCTGACGAGAAGGAAGACCGGTGTCGTGTAGAGGAGATCCACCCACCACGGAAAGTCGTCACAGTGATCCTGAACTGAGAGCCAAGTGCGAGGAATCGGGAAGCAGCCATGGGAGACAGCGAGAGGAAAAGCTTGGTGTGGGACATCAAGAAGAGCCTGCTCACTCTACCTGCGGATGAACTGTTTCGCATTGCCGAGGCATTGGAACTGATACCAGGACTGGAGACGTCTGACCGAACCCACCTTACCGTAGACGACGTGGAGGGGTGCTTCAACTTTATCAACGACTACCTGTACAGTAAGGTTTTACTGGAGTTAGAGGATACAGGGTTGTCTTATTTATTACAGATAAAAGATGTGACTGATGGACTTATGCAGAGTGAGGTGGTGGGTCTAGAAGAGGGTAAAACCGAGGGCCTACGGTCCACCAGTCAAAGTGATGCAGTACCAGTCGACCCTGTTAGCGTCTTTTATGATGTAAGTGAAACCATTGAGGGTGTGCCCACTCCAAAAGTAAGCAACCAGGTTTTACAGTGCCTGCCCAGTGTACTACCACCCACAACTCAGGCTGTGCCATTGAATAAGAGTGTACCAGACACCGAAAGTAAACAGGAAACCCCTGGTGTGTCACCAGATAAACTAATATCTTTAAGAGAACTGTCGTACCTTCACCGCAGGGAGTTTAAGCTCCAGGGAGGTCAGATAGGAGACCAGGGATCAGACATTAGTTACAACAGTGTCTGCAAACAGATCGACGAAGGTCTGAAGGAGCAATTCAGCGATGCAGAGGTTGTTAGAGCAGTCTTGAGAGTGATCAAAGCTGGCAGCTTTAAGGATATGTTAATGGTAAAAGACGATTTGACTATCGATGAGCTGAAGGGTTTTCTCCATTCTCACCTCGGTGAACAAAGTAATACCGAGTTGTTTCAAGAACTCATGTGTACAAAGCAAGAGGATAGTGAAACACCACAGCAGTTTTTGTATAGAGTCATAGGACTCAAGCAGAAGATTTTACTAGCATCAAAATATGCTGCTACTGACCGTTCAGGATGTCTTTCTCCACACTGTATATCAAGGTTTAGGACACAAACATGATGACATTCGTAGGGAACTCAAACCCTTACTTGAAGACAGAGTACCTGATGAGGCCATTCTCAGACAGATGAAAAAGGTCATGAGCGATGAGAGTGAAAGACAGCGACGGTTAGGGCCTACCAATCGCAATAGACCCCCCCATGTACATAGTGCAGGTGCTGAGGTGAAGGGAGCACAGTGTCCCCCCCCCACTAGGGAAGAAAATACAGGAAAGAAACTTAAACTAGACCCGATCCAGCAGTTAACAGAGAAAGTAGAGAAACTTACCAATCTAGTGGATCTCCTGCAACAACAGCCCCAGGTCAGAACAGGGAGGATAAATAGGCAGAGGGACAGGCCATATGGCTGTAGCAAATGTGTAGCACAGAATTTACCTACTGTTTCCATTGTGGCGAAGAAGGCCATAGAGCGTTAGGCTGCCAAAAGAGACCACCACGTCAGGGAAACTGAGGCCGGTCACTGCAAGAGGACAACCATTGACCGGTTCCCCTTAACTGTCCCAAACTGACAACCGTCGTACTAGTGAGCCTGAGAAGGAAAGAGTAAGAGAGGAGAAGACTGTACCTAGAACAGGAACCAAGACGGTAAACCAGATACAGAAGCACACAGACCCCCCTAATTTACCAAACACTAAGAGTGAATGCCTCGCCAAGCTCGTAGGGAGAAGAGCTCTCACCCATTGTAACCTAAACGGTTTAGCAGTCCAAGCCCTGCTTGATACAGGGGCCCAAGTAAGCATGATTGACAGAACTTGGAAGAATAGATACTTACCTGACATGCCAGTCAGACCCCTTAGCGAAATCATCGAAGAAGAAGAGGAGTTGAAAGTCTACGCGGTAAACGGTGAGGTCCTCCCATTTGATGGTTGGGTGGCCCTTACAGTGAACTTAAAGGGGAATGAAGATCCTAACCTGTCAATCACTGTGCCTTTCCTTGTAAGCAGCCTTGTCCTTGAGAGACCCCTACTGGGTTTTAATGTGCTGGAAGTGATGATACAGGAACAACCTGGAAGACTGATCCCAACTCTCACCAGCCTGCTCTGTAACGCCATGGTGATACCAGCCGAGAAGGCAGAACTCCTGGTGAGTTATATCCAGACTGACAGACCCCCTGTCCAGGTTGGTCACCTACGAACAGGTAAACAAGCCACTGTCATCCCCGCCGGTCAAGTGGCCTGGGTCAAGTGCCAAATCCCCCCCCACGTGGACCTGTCTGACCCCACCTTCCTGTTCGAACCAGATGACAGCAGTTTAGCGCTGGCAGAACTGGATGTTGGAGAAGGCCTGCTGCAAGCGCAAAACCCCAGGAAGCCGTATCTCACCGTGCCTGTGGGAAACAACACAAGGCATAACGTCACTCTCTCCAGGAAGACAGCTCTGGGCAGCATCCATTGTGTTGGGAAAGTCATCACGACAGACTCCCCACGGCAAACCCCCATCCCAACCTACTCACCTGAAATCTCCCAGCCTACGGTACCCCCCAACCGTGCTGCTACAACGTCGGCTGTGCCCAGCTCCATCCTGTTCAAACCCCCCGTCGATCTCAGTCACCTCGACGACGAACAACAGACAATAGTCAACCGGATGCTTTGTGAAGAGGCTGGGTCCTTTGCACAAGACAGTGGTGACATTGGGTGCATCCCGAGCCTGCAGATGACAATCGCTCTCCATGATACTGTCCCGGTCCAGAAGACGTACTCATCAGTACCAAAGCCACTGTTTAAAGAAGTAAAAGAGTACATACAGGAACTGTTAATGAAAGGTTGGATAGTCAAGTCAAAGTCTCCATATTCTGCCCCAGTAGTCTGCGTCAGAAAGAAGGACGGCAGCCTACGGCTATGCATCGACTACCGCCTCCTGAACAAAAAGACTGTGCCCGATCGTCATCCACTACCTAGAATACAAGACCTGACTGACACGCTTGGAGGCTATACCTGGTTTAGTATCCTAGACCAAGGGAAAGCCTACCACCAGGGCTTCGTCGCCGAGGGTTCACGACCCTTCACCGCCTTCATCACTCCATGGGGTCTTTACGAGTGGGTGCGCATCCCATTTGGACTCTCGAATGCCCCTGCAACGTTCCAACGGAGCATGGAGGAGATGCTAGGTCCCCTCAGGGACGAATGCTGTATCCCGTATCTTGACGACGTACTCTGTTACGCAAAGACATTTGAAGAACATGTAGAGACCCTCCGCAAGGTTCTCCAAGCCCTTCAACGTCACGGAGTGAAATTGAGACCTGAGAAGTGTGACCTCTTCAAGCAAGAAGTCAGATACGTGGGTCGCCTTGTGTCAGCAGAAGGGGTCAAGATAGACCCACGAGACATTGAAGCCGTGAAAGCCCTGTCAAGTAAGACACCCAGAACTGTCTGCGAAGTGAGGAAAATAACAGGATTCCTGGGATATTTCCGTTCATACATTCAGGATTTTTCCCGAATTGCCAGACCCATCTACGAGCTACTCCAAATCAAGCCAGGAAAGACCCCAGCCCCAGCGCGGAGTAAGAACATCAAACGCCCCCAGTTGCCCTCCAGAGAGCCCATAGAGTGGACCACGGAACAGCAGAGAGCACTTGAACAACTGATTGACCTTCTCACAAACCCCCCTGTCTTGGCATATCCTGATTTCAACCTACCCTTCAGGTTGCACACGGATGCCTCCGACCAAGGCCTGGGAGCTGTTCTGTATCAACATCAAGATGGAAAACTGAGAGTCATCGGGTACGGGTCAAGAACATTGTCACCAGCCGAACGAAATTACCATATGCACAGTGGGAAACTGGAGTTCCTTGCATTGAAATGGGCTGTGTGTGTGAAATTCCGTGACTACCTGTATTATGCCCCACACTTTACTATCTACACCGACAACAACCCGTTGACCTATGTAATGAGTACTGCCAAGCTCAATGCAGTCGGTCATCGGTGGGTTGGAGAACTGGCAGACTTCCGGTTTGACATCAAATACAGACCCGGAAAGTCCAACATAGATGCAGACACACTTTCCCGCCTTCCCCTGGATATGGAGAGATATTAAAGGACCTGCACAGAAGAGCTCTCTAATGA
The DNA here is from genome assembly GCF_963971535.1 of Notolepis coatsorum. NCBI lineage: Eukaryota > Metazoa > Chordata > Actinopteri > Aulopiformes > Paralepididae > Notolepis > Notolepis coatsorum. The sequence goes on along the minus strand of NC_140172.1, from coordinate 150,701,436 downwards.
AGCAGTACGAGCAACGTGGGAAGGAAGCCAAGCAGCTGAAAGGAAAGACGTGGCATGGGTTGCGGCGCTCAACATCGCGTCCCCAGACTCAAACCAGCAGTCTCACCCACACCTACAAACAATCAGTCACAATGAACTGGTGAAGGCCCAAAAAGAGGACCAAGCCATCAACACGATCAGGGAGTTGAAAGAGTCGAACACGAAATTGTCAGACGACGTACGAAGAACCGTAAGCGCAGCAACCCGAAAGCTACTTCATGAATGGAGCAGATTACATATTGAAAATGATCTCCTTTACAGAAAGACCAATCAATACCAACAGTTGGTCCTCCCTGTAAAGTATAGAACACTTGCCCTGAAACATCTACATAATGAGATGGGTCATGTTGGAACAGAAAGAGTGATCCACCTCGCAAGAGAAAGATTCTACTGGCCTTTCATGTCCAGAGAGATTGAAGAATATGTGACCCGAAGATGTCCTTGTATCAAGTCTAAGAAGCCGGTCACCCATGTCCGAGCTCCCATGGGCAGCATTACCTCCAACTTCCCATTAGAACTTGTGTGTATCGACTATCTACATCTGGAAACCAGTCGTGGAGGGTATGAATATATCCTAGTGGTGATCGACCATTTCACTAGGTTCGCCCAGGCATACCCCACCAAGAACAAGAGTGGGAAAACAGCTGCAGAGCGTATCTTTAATGACTTTATACCCAAATTCGGTTATCCCTCGAAATTACATCACGACCAGGGTCGAGAATTTGAGAATAAACTGTTCCAAGCACTGCAACGGCTGTCTGGGGTCGGCCACTCTAGAACATCACCCTACCATCCACAGAGCAACGGCTCAATCGGACCATACTACAGATGTTGAGGACATTGACTGAAAATGAGAAATTGCGGTGGAAGGACCACCTCCCGCATGTGTTACACGCGTACAACTGTACCAAACATGAATCAACGGGTTACTCACCCTTTTTCCTCCTCTACGGTCGTCATCCACACCTCCCCGTTGACCTGTTGTTTGGGTTAACGAAGAAAGAGGAACCGTACTCACCCAGAGGATACGCGGAGCAATGGGCTGAGAAGATGTCTGAAGCCTATCGGATTGCTTGCGAACATAGCAAAAAGTCCAGTGCAAGAGGAAAAGTAACTTATGACAAGAAAACAAAAGGAGTAGTACTGCAGTCAGGAGACAGAGTTCTGGTGAGAAACCTCAATCAGCGTGGAGGACCAGGCAAGTTGAGATCGTACTGGGAGAAGGCGATCTACGTGGTCAAAAGCCAGCTCGATGAGAGTCCAGTATACATTGTCTGCCCTGAACATGGAGACCAGAAAAAGACCAGAACACTACACCGAAATCTCTTACTGCTGGTAAATGATTTGCCCGTGGAAATGACTCCACCACCAGCCAGAACTGTCCCTGCGAAGAAAACGAATGACAGACCAAGACAAGGAAGAACGTCAGACACACAAAGACAAGTAGAGACAAGGGACAGCAATGACAGTGATTCGGATGACACACACTGGCGCTGCTCTGATGGCTGCCTTTCTGATCGCTCCGACGAGACTGTGCTTTATTTTGTTAATTTTTATAGTATTAGGAGTTTTATTTGCACCAACTGTTGGTGCATTATATGTGTATGACCGTCAGTCAATCATTGACATTGGATTAAGAAAAACTTACCGTTTGGATTGCTCTCTGGATCGGATCGCTGAACAGCAGAAATGGCCCGCCGAGATCCTTTGTTATGCCGGCCATGGACAAGACCAAAAGCCGCCGCGAAGACGAGGAAAGAGAGCCGGGGTCCGGAACAGACTGAGGTCCAAACGACACAGAACCACATTGCCCAGCATATTGTTGGCCAATGTGCAATCGATAGGAAACAAATTGGACGACATCAGAGCAAGGATCCAATTCCAGAGGGACATTCGGGATTGTAACGTCCTCTGTTTCACAGAAACTTGGCTGAGTCCAGATGTCCCGAATCATGCAATAGAACCGGCAGACCACTTCTTCGTTCTACGCAAAGACCGGACGGCATTAGAGTCACTAAAGACGAGAGGAGGCGGCATTGCCTTCATGATAAACAAGGAGTGGTGCGATTTAGGCAACACAAAGGAACTGTCTAACCACTGCTCCCCAGACCTGGAGTTTATCACGATAAAATGTCGACCCTTCTTCCTCCCAAGAGAGTTAACGTCCATCATCTTCATCGGAGTGTACATTCCACCACACGCGAACACTGAGGTCGCACTTTCAAAACTTCACGACGAGGTAAACAAACTCCAGGCAGCTAATGTTGACGCTGCCATTTTGGTCTTGGGGGATTTCAACAGCGCGCGTCTTAAAAAGGTGCTGCCGAATTTCTATCAGCATGTGACCTGTCCCACCAGAGGCGAGAACATATTAGACCATGTATACTCGCAATTTAAGAATGGGTACAAGTCACAGGCTCTTAGTCCATTCGGTAAAAGCGATCACGCCGCCATTTTTCTTTTGCCTAAGTACAAACAGAGTCTCAAGCGAACGCCGGTGGTCTCGCGAGAGGTTAAGCGTTGGGCCGTGACGTCAGTGGAGTCACTCCAAGCAGTGCTGGGAAGCACAGAATGGAGTGTATTCCGTGATAACACAGCCAATATTAACGAATACACCGAAACGGTGATTGACTATGTCTGTACTCAGGTAGAAGTAATAATCCCCACCACCAAAATTAATATCTACCCAAATCAAAAGCCCTGGGTAGACAAATCCGTCCGTGAGGCTCTGAAAGTGCGCACATCAGCATACAACACCGGGCTGGTGACAGGCAACATGGAAGAACACAAGATGGCAAGATACAACGTCAGGAGAGCAGTAATAGAGGCAAAACGGCGTTACAGGGATAAAGTTGAACTTCAGTTTGAACAGGCTGACTCTAGAGGCATGTGGCAGGGCCTCAGAACAATGACAGACTACAAAGGAACCCCCCTCAAACTGAACAGTGACATCTCCTTAGCAAATGATCTCAACTCCTTCTATGCGAGGTTTGAGGCTGTGAATAACAACACCAGCCTACAAACCACGGCAATGGGGGGGGGGGGTCTGCTGATGGAGACTCAGTGTTCAGGGTAACAGAGCATGAGGTGAGACGGATCTTTAAAAAAGTGGATATCAGGAAGGCAGCAGGACCGGACGGCATCCCCGGCCGCGTCCTAAAAGTCTGTGCCGACCAACTGGCCCCGGTATTCACTGACATCTTCAACCTGTCCTTGGAACAGGCCGTCATCCCCACCTGTCTGAAGAAGTCCACCATCATCCCTGTACCCAAAAAATCTACGCCCGCTTGCCTCAACGACTACCGCCCTGTAGCCCTCACCTCCATAGCCATGAAGTGCTTTGAGAAGCTAGTGAAGGGCTACATCTGTTCCTCCCTCCCCATCAACCTGGACCCTCTGCAATTTGCATATCGCCCCAACAGGTCCACGGAGGACGCCATAGCCCATGTGCTGCACACAGCAGCATCACATCTGGACAAGAGGCAGGGGAACTATGTGAGAATGCTGTTCATCGACTACAGCTCAGCATTCAATACCATAGTCCCCTCCAAACTCATAGCCAAGCTCAGGGACCTGGGCTTGAACTATGACCTGTGCCAGTGGGTCCTGGACTTCCTGACGGGCAGACCCCAGGTGGTAAGAGCCGGCAACTGCACCTCCTCATCCATCACGCTCAACATAGGGGCCCCCCAGGGCTGTGTTCTGAGCCCCCTCCTCTACTCCCTGTACACACATGACTGCGTAGCACAGCGGAACAACAACACCATCATCAAATTTGCTGATGACACAGTAGTGGTGGGCCTGATCTCTGCCAACGACGAAAGGGCCTACCTGGAAGAGGTAGAGAACCTGTCACAGTGGTGTCAGGAGAACTGCCTCTCCCTGAACGTCAGCAAAACAAAAGAGATGATTGTGGACTTCAGGAGGTCGGGGGTCAAGGACTACAGCCCCCTCAGCATCGACGGGGCACCAGTTGAGAGAGTGAACAGTTTCAAGTACCTCGGAGCCCACATATCCGAGGACTTGACATGGACCACACACATTGACAGTGTTGTGAAGAAGGCACGACAACGCCTCTACTTCCTCAGGCGCCTAAGGAAGTTCCAAGTCAGTCAGAAGATCCTTAGGAACTTCTACTCATGTACAATAGAGAGCATCCTGACCGGCAACATCACCTCCTGGTTTGGGAATAGCACTGCAAAAGACCGTAGCAGACTACAAAGAGTGACACGTTCAGCCGAACGCACAATTAGAGGGGGGCTTCCCACCCTCCAGAACATTTACAACAAGCGGTGCAAGGGGAAGGCTAAGAGAATTATTAAGGACTCGAGCCACCCGAACAACTGCCTCTTTGAACTGCTGCCGTCAGGCAAGCGATACCGGAGTCTTATGGCGAGCACAGAAAGACTCAGAAGGAGCTTCTATCCCCAGGCCATCAGGCTGCTAAACGAACAATAATCGCTAAACGAACAATAATCACTATGCAACAACCATCAAATGCACACAGCACACACACCCACACGCACACACTCACTCAAACAAACAACACACTGCAGCACCCACTCTCCACACTTTAGATCACACAAACACACTTACACTTTATATTTATTGATAAAGGATTTGCACTACAACTCGTACACCTACTGTGAATTGTACCTAAACTGCACCTCGTCCATTTATGCCTTGCACTATATAGTATTGTATATTAGTACACTGCACAGTATTGTATATTGTATGGTAACTACGTCTACGAACATTGTACATATGTCTAAACTGAACACTGTGACCTCTTTTTTTACTTCTAATTTTTACTATGTTTTTATTTCATACTTATCTTGTCATGCACAGTCTCTGGAGCGCAACAGTAAGAAGCATTTTGTACAAAAGTATTCTGTACTTCTGTATGACAACTATTAAAGAAACTTGAAACTTGAAACTTGGATGATGACAGTGACAGAGGATACTGGCTAAGGATACCTGTTGAAAGGACAGAGGAAAGATCACTTGGACACCGTGAACGACGACCTGAAGTCATGCCAGGCCTGTGCCCTGAGAGTGAAGACGACAGGGGAGGAAACACGGATGGAAATTTGCCTGTCTTGGCCAGACCGGTGGGGGATGTTAGTGAATCAGGGGAAGAAGAAAAAAGGGAGACCCCCCGAGCTCACTCTCCAATACCCCAACCCCATCCCCAAGCTCACTCTCCAATACCCCAACCCCACTCCCAAGCTCACTCTCCAATACCCCAACCCCACTCCCAAGCTCACTCTCCAATAGCCCAACCCCAACCCCAAGCTCACTCCCCCGTAGCCCAGCTCAATCTCCGAACCCCTCCACTCTCGCCGGTAGAACAAGTCCAGTCAGAGGTTAGGAGGTCTGCCCGTGACAGAAGGCCTAAACAATGTCTCACGTATGATATGCTAGGTGAACCGTCAGTGCAGAACAAGGTGACCGTGAATTCAGTAGTACAGTGGCCACCGATGGTGCCCGCACCACACCACAGTCCACTACCACATCAATTGATACCCTTCGTAATGCCATGGTTGCATTAAATTTTTTACAGCCTTCCACAACATGGCCAGTATGCTTACCGTCCAGCCGTCTCCCACGGTCCACCCATGGGGAGTTTGTTAGGGGTTCACGCCTGAGGGTGATATTGGATGGGTGTATTTAGTGATTTTCGGAAATGTCAGGAGCCATTTTTTTAAGGTCAGGGAGTGTGTGATGCCCACTATAAGTGGTATCATGTTAATATCTTTAGATTATGTGTCAAAACAGTGTGAACATATTGATACAGGATTACCTCCATCAGAAACAAGTTAGAACAGTCATTTATATGTAATGGGAGACATTAACATAATCTGGTCAATAGGTGGCGGTATAGGACTGGTGTTTAGTGGCTTCGCCTTCCAGGGAACCGTACTGTGTGCTTAGGAACGCACGAGGCGATCTCAGCCTCACAACCGGGAGGAACCAGAGTCAATAACATCGTGTCTGCACCTTCCTTTGTCAAATGATTAACTACAACCTGTTTCATAGGTGGGTAATATACTACAAAACACACATAAAGGTTAACAAGGATACATGCAATGTCGAGGGTTCAAATTAAGTAACTATTGTCGATGTTTGAGTCAAGTTTAAGAAGTTTAAGACGACAAGTAACGTGGTTGAGAAGCAGACCGTCTATTGATGGCGCCACGTTTCGTTGGACATTTAAATAGTGTTGGAACACAATTGTCCATTTAAGCACTAACGTGTCGAAGTTAAGTATCTCCAAGGGGATTATAAAGGTTTATGTTTTGAAATACATACTGTGTTGGGTTGAATTGCTGTGTAGTAAATGTGTATATTGTGTACAAGATGGTTAGAGGGAAATTACTTTAGCTTACCCTACCTAGAAGGTAGCTAAACACCGGAGCTGTACCACATGCTCTCTCTCTCTCTCTCTCTCTCTCTCTCTCTCTCTCTCTCTCTCTCTCTCTCTCTCTCTCTCTCTCTCTCTCTCTCTCTCTCTCTCTCTCTCTCTCTCTCTCTCTCTCTATTGCGCCCTCCGTTAAATGTAAATATAAATCTATTCCCTTGAGTTATACCATGGTCACGGTTTAGCAAATTCCTAGTAGGGTTGAGAACGGCCCGATACATATATATATATATATATAAATGTACTTGCAGTGCACATTTGAGTTTCAATACAACTTGAGACCGGAACACAACTATGGATAACACTGAGGTGTGGAGGTATTTCGGTATACTAGAGAATAGTGGATATGACTGATGATAAGTGACTGATGATAAAGGTAACACTTATTGGTGATTTAAGGAATTGTTTGACAGACAATGAGAATGACAGTGTTGGTTAAAAGACATACGATGGTCCCTTCCAACATGCCTAGACATGTCTAGACAGAGGTTAACAGGATAATGTTTCTCTTCTCACGTGCTTATATTTAAGACGCCAAATATGTATAAAGACATAAGTAATCACAATGTACAGTATATAATACTGGATAACTACATTTAAAAGGAAAATGCTATTGAAGTGAACCAGGGTATCCTAAAAGGGTAGAATGTGTGTTGCAATGATGAATATGCTTTTGAATTAATCACAAGTATGGGATTATAATTGAATGTATTAAAGTAATGTAACTAATTGAACTGGATGATTATACAATGATGATACAATGATGATACAATGATGATACAATGATGATACAATGATGATACAATGATGATGATGATTGATTGATTATTCTGTTGAATAAATAAATGTTGTTGAAATACACAACCGGGAGGAACCAGAGTCAATAACATCGTGTCTGCACCTTCCTTTGTCAAATGATTAACTACAACCTGTTTCATAGGTTAAACATATATCTGCTATCAGGTGCCATATCCTGGTACCTGTAACACCTTTGCATGGATCCTACCTTCATATTCGGTCTACCTCCCAGCCCTAAGTGATCCCAGCAGTGGGAAGGAGGTGACTGGGGGAGGGAGAGAGCACATGTGGAGAGAGAGAGAGAGAGAGAGAGAGAGAGAGAGAGAGAGAGAGAGAGAGAGAGAGAGAGAGAGATGACTACCGCAGCACAGTAACTGATAAGAATCTAAGAAAGACTCTGACAAAGTACAGACTGAGTGACCATGGTTTGGCGATAGAGAAGGGCAGACACAGACAGACCTGGCTGCCCAGAGAGGAGAGGTTGTGCTGTTTTTGTGATGAGGGAGCCATAAAGACACTTCCTAACACAATGTGAAAATTACAGAAATATTAGGGAGGAATTCTTTCCAAAAATTGAAATAATTTTCCCAGAATTCCAAAGTATGACAGAAGTGCAGAAATTGCCATTCCTCCTGGGGGAACAGAAAGAATGTGCAGTTTTAGCTGCAAAATATGTCAATTCATGTCACAAGAAAAGGGACAACCAGTAGGACACATATATTGTATATACATGTACCATGTTTTACTCACCGCACCATCTCCTTTATTTCTTTGATCTTTGTAAGGTTTGGTTCTTTCCCCACCACGGGCTTCTTGAAGTACTGTGATGATTGGTCCGCTGCTCTCCCACTCGCTCTGTTCCTTTAAGCCTACTTGCTCTGTTTCCATTTGTTTTCTGTTAATAATTTCATTCCCCTATTCACACGCTTCTTCCCAGAGACGTCGTTGATTGGTTCTCCCCCGTCCACACGCTTATCAATCACATCCCTCAGCTGTCACTGCTTGTCAATTAAGCATTCCCGTATTATTTATACCCCGTTTCCCCATTCAAGTTTTGTTGGATCGTTTTGATATTTCAGTTGCATTCGCCGTTCCTGCTGCCTGCTGTTGTTTCCCTGTGCTTTGCCTCCAGGATATTCAAGAAGCATTCCTCTTGGACACCCTTTCCCCGAGGCGACGCGCTCGCTCCGTTCTGTTCCAACGCTCTTTACGCACAACGCCTGGGTGAGTTTTTTATGACTGTCTTTGATCCAATTCCGTTTTTCGTGTGTTATATAACACTGAAGATTTCCAGCTTTTTATCAGACAGTCACTCACCCAGCGTTTAGCCTTTTTTGGATTGTTTCATTGGGATAATATTTTGGCCTAACATCTCCCACTGTGTGTTTACACACCGAAGATATTTTCACATTGGATTTGTATTTTGGGACTTCGCTCACAGTGTTTATTTTGCACCGAAGATATCTATCACTTGGGATTGTGTTTGGAACGTTACTCACAGTGTGTATTTACACCGAAGATTCAGTCACTTGGATAACTCTGTTTTCGGGTACAAGTCACCTCTCCTGTTCACCTGCTCTGTTCCACCTGCACTCTGAGTTAACTCGCTCCCTCTCTCTCTCTCGGTCCCGCAACCACCTCGGAGATTCTGCCGAGAGAAGTCTGCAGAGCGGCTCTGACGTCAGCGTCTGCTTCCCCTGACTACCATCCCGGGAGAAGCTGCAGAGCAGCAACATTCATCCTTGCTTGTATTCCAATCTTAGTTTGAACTCTTCCAAGTCTGTGCTGTTTATTTAGTCTTAATAAACAAGCCCTTGTTTTTGGCAACTCTGAATCCTACTCTCTTGTGTCGTTGCGTTTGGGGTCGGTGTCAAACCATAACAATCTTGTTCTGTTGATATTGTTGTTGTATTGTATAATGTTGTTTGCTGTTTATGTCATAATTGTGCTTTCCTTTGGCAACATTTGTGAAATGTCATGCCAATAAAGCTTTTTGAATTGAATTGAATTGAATTGAATTGAATTGAGAGAGAGAGAGAGAGAGAGAGAGAGAGAGAGAGAGAGAGAGAGAGAGAGAGAGAGAGAGAGAGAGAGAGAGAGGGCACATGGAAACTAAACGTGTGGGGGAGAGAGAGAGAGAGAGAGAGAGAGAGAGAGAGAGAGATAGAGAGAGAGAAAGAGAGAGAGTACTATGTATCATTGTACTCTGTAGATACATCTGATTAGTACTAATTATCTACCGAGTTTAATCACCTGTACATTGTATATTACTCTGGTTGGATGCCAAAACCTCTTTGCGTCATACTGTGCTCGTGCTGTATGATGACAATTATACACTTCAATCTAAATCTAAATATGCGCCGCTCCCACTGCAAACTACTAAAAGAATAGGCCTCAGGAGGAATGGCTTTGGTGGACAACAGCCACTTAATGGAGAACCTGCCAACTGTGACGTGATCCTCTTACTCGTTCACGTTTCACGTTTCTTTATTGGTCATATGAAGGTCAACACAAGGTCACCGGTACGATGAAACGTGTAGGGTCACTCAGCAGTATAGAAGCACCAGACACATTAGAACACTAGTAGTCATATAACGATAAAAGAAAATAAGATAAAAGTAAAAATGGAATAACAGTTAAAAAAATAAAATGTAACGCTGTATATAACGTTACATGAAAATGAGGATTTGTGTGTAGAGGTAAAAGTTTGCACACTGGTATGTAGCAGTCCACCTTCAATAGCAGAAGCCATGGTTGATTGTCATTATTATGTAAACAGCGTAGACAGCAGTTAAGCAGATATGCTAAGTGGAATATGTAGGTTTATGAGTAAGAGACGCCCGATGTCCTGGTGGTAATAATAACTGTCCAATAATTCTTGTTCATTCTTCCAAACTCGTTCCGTGGTCTACATGCTCCATTGGTGCGAGGAGCAGATTTATTTTTCCAGTCAATAAGTATCCCATCATATTGCAAGTCAAGCGTGTGTCTACATTGCAATTACAATGAAAAGAAAAAAGATTGTGAAGAGCAAATTGTCTTTGCCAGCAGTAGGGAGAGAGAGGAGGGATACAGAAAACCTCCCAACAGGGACAGATCACAGATCACACACACCCCTGAATGAGATCTGTTTTCCCTGTTTGCTCTTAGTTTTGGTTCAGGCTGGAGCTCTGAAAAGCTTGATATTCAAGGAGAGGCATTAATGTTCTCATTGAATAAATGAATGAATGAATGAATGAATGAATGAATGAATGAATGAATGAATGAATGAATGAATGAATGAATGAATGAATGAATGAATGAATGAATGAGGAGGAAACAATATGGCAGATGAAGAACACATACTGTTGGTAAAAGGTTGACAGCGTCAAACCAGCAACCTTCCTACGAGGATAGAGGAGAAACCGAGACGTGACAGCTACTTCCTGCCTGCCGTACCTTTCTACCCAGCTGAACCCAACGCACTGCTCTGATTGGCCACACTCTGCGTTCGAAAAACACCTTGGAAACCCAAGCGGCCTTTACACAACATTAGGTCGGCACTACATTATACATGCAGAGGAATTTCCTTCAGCGCTGCCTTAGTGCCTTCTTTTCCTAGAAGCACGCTCACTCGCTCACTCAGCCTCTCTCTCTCTCTCTCTCTCTCTCTCTCTCTCTCTCTCTCTCTCTCTCTCTCTCTCTCTCTCTCTCTCTCTCTCTCTACCTCTCTCTCTCTTCCTGTCACACACCTGCTATCGCTTGGCCCACAGGCTATTCCGGCTGCCTCATGCCAAATGCATGGTGTATTAGTTGAGTAACATTGACGTCTAACCTTTGGGTTAAAGAGAAAGTGAGAAGCTTACAGGAAGTATATGTAGCTAAATACTAGGGCTGACCTTCGAATATTTTTTTGGCATTCGAAGCTTCTGGGCCGAGATTCGATTTTAATTCGAAGCTTCGAGATCAAATAAAAAAAAATATATATATATATATATATATATATATATATATAAAAAAATATTTGTTTGTCTAAGATTTAAAAAGGTTTAAACTTTACAGCACTGACAACTTTGTCAACTTTGTCAGTGCTGTAAAGTTTAAACCTTTTAAAATCGTAGACAAACGAAACACTTTGCTTTCATGAAATATTGTAAGCCGTCATTTGAGGCTTTATAAAAGCAGCACAATGAACACAAATCTGTGCCAGTGCCGAGTACAACCTCATCTTAAATAACAAACAGCATTGCTTGTTGTAGTTAACAAAGAGAGGCAGAGTTGATTTTGCAAAAAAGAATTACAAAATTCATAAATAAAAAAAGATTATTATGATTTTTTTTTTTTTTAATATATTCGAATTTTATTTTCCCATTCGAATCCCATGCCCATCGAACGAAGCTTCGAAGTATTTAAGACAGCCCTACAAAATGTTTGTCACACCCTCAATCTCTGCTTCCTGTGGGCATGGCTCCTTCTCCAATGCATGTTTTACCTCACATGCTCAAGTCTGCACACCTGTGAATGTCACCGTGTTGTCCAGTCCCTCTGCCTTAACAGTTAACTTAAAGGGGACCTGCATTGCTATTCCTAGCACTATTTGGGCAACTTTACACAATTCCTGTGAGTCTATGGAAGACATCTGTAAGGTTTATTTAAAAAAATGGAGTACTCAAAAGCATCATTTTCCAGCTTCAAGATTTCAGCCTGTTATTGGCTTGGCACCGCCCATACTAGCAGAATGCTTTGAGTGACAGCCACCCACCAAATAGTTCTGGCCATACTACTCTACTAACGCCAAAGTGAACCTAATACACAAACAAATATGGCTCAAGCATACGTTTTCGATACAATACAATCCACAAAGGGATGACACCGAAGCAGGTACCCATGCCATACGATTTTGGGAAAACAAATGCCCGGAAGAATAAGATTGCTCTCCCAATCCGTCTAACACACACACACACACACACACACACACAGACACACACACACACACACACACACACACACACACACACACACACACACACACACGCACACACACACACACACACACGGCACTTGTACTAACGACGTTAGTTAGGAACATAATCATTCATTCGCAATACACACAAGTAGGTCTACATATATACAACGAAGCACAGAGCTAAGAACGTTAGCTAAGCTAGCTTGCTCTCTCAGTCCGTCTAACAAACACACACACACACACACACACACACGTGCGCACACACACAGTGCTTGCACTACTAACGTTAGACTGTCTTGGCGCACACACATGGGGAAGAGTACCGTAATACAAAAAAACGGATGAATGAACGAGGTCCTACTGCTAATTAACTAATTACGACGTACTGTATGTACTTACTGATTCGATGCTTTCTTTCGGTCTCAAAGACTTACAGGCTAGGTCCCTTCTTCTTTAGCAACAGCCAGGAAATCACGGAAGCATAAAGTCTCTCGTCTTTGCAAAAATCCAAAAACGAACTTGGTCCATTGCTGGCGAAGTACAACATCCTCGGGAAAAGTGTGCAAAGACGTATTAGGAGCTTTACAGCCAGGAACAGCACATGTCCTGTTTCAAGTTCAAGTTTCAAGTTTCTTTAATAGTTGTCATACAGAAGTACAGAATACTTTCATACAAAATGCTTCTTACTGTTACGCTCCAGAGACTGTGCTAGACAAGATAGTATCAAATAAGTATCAAGATAAGTATCAAATAACATAGTATAGCATGTAATTTAGAAGTAGAAAATGAGGTCACAGTGTTCAGTATAGACATATGTACAATGTTCGATGCAGAATAGACGTAACTGAGTTACCATATAATATACAATACTATGCAGTGTACTAATGTACAGTACTATATAGTGCAAAGCAGAAATGGGATGAGGTACAATTTAGGTACAATTTACAGTAAGGTGTACGAGTTGTAGTGCAATCCTTCATCAATAAATATAAAGTGTGGGGAGTGGGTGCTACAGTGTGTTTGTTTAAAGTGGGTGTGTGCTATAAAGTGTGTGGAGTGGGTGCTACAGTGTGTTTGTTTAAAGTGAGTGTGTGCGTGTGGATGTGTGTGCTATGTGCGTTTGATGGTTGTTGTTGTGTAGTGTTCATTGTTCGTTTAGCAGCCTGATGGCCTGGGGATAGAAGTGTTTTGCTGCGTGTTTTGCTCATCGTGGACGTCAGGCAAGTTATGTTGAGGGCTGCCCAGGATTGGATAGATTGTGGGCGGGCATTGGCTCCAACCACAAAGCCAATCGGATCACTATCCGCTTCCCCAGCGCCACGTGACATCACCATGCACGAAAAATCAGAACGACCTGATTAAAATGGACCAGGAAATGAATGACCTGAATGAATATGGTATTTTAGAGACACAAACACATTGATACTAACTCCTATTACTATAATACAATGATGGACACTGAAAAAAGACATTTATAATGCATGTCACCTTTAACAATACATTTTTTAATAATACCTTATTAATATTTGCCAAACTGTATGTTACCCTGTAAAGTTCCTTTTATACATATATACAACTATATACCTACATCAAGTCAAGTCAAGTAAGTCAAGTAATTTATTTATAGAGCACATTTAAAAGCTTGAGAGCCAACCAAAGTGCTGTACAGTACAGTCAAAGCATAAAATCAATGTCCTATAAAATACACAAATACAAAAAGGCACAACAGGACAGGACAGTACATTCAAAAAATAGGACAAGCGGATAGTGGAGCACCTTAAATGTCTCCAGCGTAGGGGCAGATCGAATCTCCAGGGGAAGCTGGTTCCATAGTTTGGGGGCTACGGCCTTGAAGGAGCGATCGCCTCTCTTTTTTAGTCTGGTGCGGGGTGGGGACCAGCCGAGTCTGGTTGTAGGATCTTAGTGACATGGGTGCTGCGTAGGGGGTGATGAGCTCGGTGATGTATAGGGGTGCTGCACCCGATAGTGCCTTGAAGGTGAGGAGGAGGATTTTGAAATCTATTCTAAGTGGGACTGGGAGCCAGTGTAGGGAGGCTAGGACTGGTGTGATGTGCTCTCTCTTTCTGGTGCCGGTAAGGAACCTAGCTGCAGAGTGCTGGACCATTTTGAGGCGGGACATGGCTGCCTGACTGATGCCGGTGTAGAGGGCATTGCAGTAGTCAAGGCGTGATGTGATGAATGCATTCACTACTGTTTCCAACAAGTATAATGCACATATATACATTTGAAGTGATGGAGACCATGTTTGAAGGCAAACAAAAGCAAATCCCCCTCTATGAGGGCCGACGGTCCACTCTACTGGTTAAAGTTGCTTACTCGTGAGTAGTACGTTCATTGATAAAGCAAAATAATGTCCACAGCCACTCTGGTGTAAAACAAAGATAACCAAATGGTTTATTTCTCTTCCACAGAAAAGACTTTCTTTACAGAAGTGATCCTAAAGCTATTTTCCTAAATATTCACGTAACTACTACAAGGTAAGAAAACTGTATTTTCCCAGTCTCCAAAATCACACATGACACAATTCCTCCACACCTGAAAGTAGGGCTGGGCGATATGGAAAAAGAATCATATCGCGATAACGATATGATAATTTTATTTTATTTCTCTATATCGATAATTATCGAATTGTTATAAGTATAATTTTTTTTTTTTTTTTTTTTTTTACAACAGATGTATGTTTATTTTGCAGCAATTCTTTGTCTTTGCCGCCATCTTTAGTGTTACATCCCCTCACACTCCAGTTCTCAGGCTGCAGCTGGTTTGAAAGCGAAAGTAAACCGGCTTCTCTGCTGGCTGTGGCTCCAGAGGAGTTGAACAGTTCTGGCTCTGCTAGTTTATTTTCGATCTTTTGGCGCTTTTTTGGTGGACAAACATGTGCACTGTGACTCGTGACTGGAGTCTAGTTCTGCTAGCACACATAGCCTACTGTGTACAGACGGTTTCAAAATGTATTTTTAAATTAGAAAGCAAACAAAATAAATGGACAAGAGAAAAAGAAATCTGAATTTGGTCAGTATTGTCATTTGGACAAGCAAAGCCATTACTTTAAGTTGCAGGCAAGAAAGACAAGTCTGTCCACTGTCTCTGGTTTTAAAACTGCCCTGTTGCAGGTAAAAAAAAAAAAAAAAAAACGATTTTTCGATATTTTTTTTATTTCGATATTCGATATCGATTATTAAAATATATCGCGATATTTATCGTTATCGTTATATCGCCCAGCCCTACCTGAAAGCCGTAAATCAACTTGCCGGCTCTTTCCACAGCAAAACGGTAGGCAAGGCACACTGGTCTAGAAATACAGGCTTCAATCTATGTTGTTTAGTCTACTACAGTATCTATTCAGTACTGCTCAGCACTGTTTCAAGATGCACACTGAGCTCTTCTTCTTCTTCTTCTTCTTATTTGAATTTCCGGCAGTGTAGACGCATCGTGGCGTATTACTGCCCTCCGCAATTCTTTTTATGGGCTCTTCTTCTTCTTCTTCACCTTCTTCTTCTTCTTCTACTGGACCCCGTCATCAACTACATTGTCCATTGGAGTGCAGCTAATGCTGCTACTTCCTGTCTGAGCCCCCCTCCGCGGGACCCTCCTTGCCCCCTGCAATCTTATTCTGGGCTGCTTTGTCCCTCTCAGCCCCCTCAGCCAATTCGCTATACACCACCTCCCAGTCCAGACCTTCCAATCCCAGATGTTGAACCGCTATCCTAACAATCATTTTCACCATCGCTGTTTTACCCTTAGCCTCTGCCATACCAGTAACTACCCCTGCCACGAAGGCCACAATACCTAATTTCTCCTCCCTTCCCCTCTCTCTTTCCACCTGCTCTACCCTCTCTGCCAACTGCCCTCCTTCAACCCCCTGCACCCTTTCTTGGCTGCCCTGTCCTACCCTGCTAACCGCCTCAGCATACGACAACTTACCCTCCCTTCTCACTCTCCGATCCGCGACCTCCTTCTTCATCACCTCACACCCCCTAAACGCTACACTATGCTCCCCACCACAACTACAGCACATCGGCTTCACTCCCTCTCCACACTTCCCATATTCATGTTCCCCGCCACACCTAGCGCACCTCCGCCCCTTCCTACACGTGGTAGCTATATGGCCAAACTCCTGGCACCTATAGCACCTAAGAGGATTCTGAACAAATTCCCTAACCCTATACATCCTACGCCCTACAAACACCTCCCTATAGGAACAACCCCACCCTCAAACGTAATCACTACCGTCTCCGTCACTGCCCTCTCTGCTCCCCTCTTCATCCTTTCTGCCCTCTTAACTATGCCATTACGCCCGTCCTCCTTTAGCTTTTCCACCAGCTGCTCTACTGTAACCTCGACCGGTACCCCAGCTATCACCCCCTTACACCTCTTCTCCCCTACTCTCGCCACCTTACTTATACCCACCCCCCCAATGCTCCTCATCTTCCTAGCCACCTCCACCTGCCCCTCACTACCACACCCTACAGCCAGATTCCCATCCCACAAAACTCTCGCGTACTTTACCTCTCCTAATTGCTCTGCAATGAGTTGGGGCAACTAGAGCCTACCTACTTTCCCCTCTCCCCTCTCCCCCTCAAGCCTGACCACTATATGAATCACTTCCTCTTTTGCCTCATCATTTCCAGCACCCTCGTCTCCCGGCCCACTTGAGCTATCGTCCCCCACTTTCTTCCTCTTCCACCCTTCTCCCCCCCTCTCCTCCCCCCTACCCTCACCCGACCCCTTACCCTTGACCTGGCTATCCCCATCGCTGTCGTTCCTCTCCGTCTTCTTCTTCCTCTTCTTCCCCGCCGTTTCCCACACCTCCTTCTCAATCTCTTCTTTCTCACTCTCCTCCCCACTATACTCCATTCTGTCACCACCGACTCCTTCCCTTTGCCATTCTTACCCCTATCGCTATCTACCTCGCCCTTCTCACTCCATTTACTTCCATCACTATCCTCCCAATACCCTGGATAGCCTCCCACAGGCCGGGGCCACCAATCGCAAGGCCTTCGCTGTTCCCGGTTGAATATATATAGATACACAAATGTTCTAGAATGTTTGGTTCAGTTCAGTTCAGTTCAGAGTTTTTATTTGCCACATGGAATCATACAATCAGAGTTTCTTCATTACACAATCATAAATATCATTCCATGGACAAAAGGAGCAGGAAGAAGAATAAATCTTATTGTTACCTGCCCCTTATTCCTAAACTAAACAAGTATTTACTTAAAAGGGGAACTATCTTATAAATGGCCTTTTTCAGTGTTTAGCATTGTTTCCTAGCTATGTGGACTTATATTAATATGATCTATGTCTCTAATTCTCATATTGGCGCATTCTTCCAATTCTCCTCTCACAATATTCACCCTCACTGAACTGAGTCATCTGAACATGTGCTGATTGGTGATGTCAGAGAGACTCAGCTGCATGTTGAGACTCACACACACTCCACACAGTTCCCACAGTGGTTGGAGCCCAGCCTCAAAACGGCTTAAGATCTTGAGGTAGAAAAATGCTGTTTTTGAGGACTTGATTAGAAATACAAAACAATGAGGGCGGCTAGGTGGTGTAGTGGGCAAGGCACTCGCCACCAGTGTGGAGACGCTAGGATTCGCGTGTTCGAATCCAGCTCTCCACATTGTTTTTCAGTTTGGCTGGTCGTCCGCAGTAATACACATTGGCCGTATTACGGGGAGGGAAAACTGAAGGGTGGGGATCGAACGTTGTGAACAAGCGACTCCTACAAGTCGGTTGGTGCGCCTGCGCAGTAGAATCAGGAAGTGTCGGGGGCAGCGTGAGCCTCCCACGCGTTACTCCTCGACACTGAGAGATCGAGCTGCGCAGGTGAAAAGATGCGACTGCTGTTACCTCAAGTACCGGAGGGGACTTGTGCTATGTATGACTTAGTCCACATTGCAGCCGGCTTGTGGGAGGCAAGAAACAGCGTTCGTGACAGGGGAGGGTTGAATTGGATGATACGAAATTGGGATGGGAGAAAATATGGAAAAATGGGAGAAAAAGTGGATAAAAAAAAAAAAAAATACAAAACAATGAATAAAATAAAATAAAAAATTACAGAGGTGTTCCATAGACTCACAGGAATTGTGTAAAAGTGCCCAAATAGTGAAAGAAATAGTAAAATAGTTCCCCTTTAATGGTCGGTGTACAACCTAATTTACTCAAATAATAATGTATACCATTATACAAGAAACTCACAATCCACAGTTAAACAAGAAAACATTTAATAATAATAATAATAATAATAATAATAATAATAATAATAATAATAATAATAATAATAATAATAATAATAATAATAATAATAATAATAATAATAATAATAATAATAATAATAAAGAATAAAAGAAAGAGAAAAAAATAGAAAAGATCTCACTATTCAGATCACATTTGATTTTCATACTGACTAAATATTTTTTTTTTATATTTTTTTTGAATTGATAAACACTATTACATCCCTTAAGCTCGCTATGGAATTCCACAACTTTACACCAATAACTGAAGGACACATCTGTTTAAGTGTGGTACGTGCAAACTGATGTTTAAAATTGTATTTTCTCCTACTAAACTCACTTTCTAAATGAAAAAGATTTTGTATTATTTCTTGGTTATGACATCATACTGTGACATCACAAATGTTCTAGAATGTTTGCTTATGACATCATACTGTGATATCACAAATATTCTAGAATGTTCTATCATGACAAATAAGATGGTTCAATGACTTTATCTAAATCCAATTTGTTCTTAATATGTAGAACTGTAGGGTGGGTAAGCTGGCAGACTTGGCAGCTCATCTTTTCTTGGCAGGCCTTGCTCATGTGACCCCGTTTCAGACAGCTGAAACATAGGCCTTTACTCTTGAGAAAATCTATCTTCTCCTTGTGAAGATACTTTTTCATCTTGTTGCATTGCTCCAGGGCATGCTGTTCTCCTTGGCAGAAGAGGCAAGGGTCGGAGAAGGCACAGAGTGTATCCCCCTTGGTCCTTGCTTTAGTATACCGGGTTCTGGACTGCTGTAGCAGCTGTTGTGAAGCTTCCCCGAGCGCCGCTCTTTCTGGATGTCTTCTCATTCTCATCTCTTGTTTCCATCTGTGATGTTGCCGAAGAGAGGGTGTAGGGCTTCTTTGGCTTGTAGGTTGACAAAGTCGGCAAGGTCGCTGAACTTGGCGCTACGATGATCTTTCTCTAGAAGAGCATAGGCTTTGCTTCTCCACCACTCTGCTTGTACGGAAGCTTGGCTGTGATGGCACGCATATTTGATATGCTGTCAAGCTCCTGCATGTACTCCACGTCAGCCATAGCATTGAGGCATCCAGTGAGATAGAGGCCAGAGGAGTGGAGCGCCTCTCCGTCATCGGACTTGATAGTAGGCCAGTTCAGTGCCTTGTCTATATACGCCATTGAGATCTTGTATCCATTTCCAAAATGTTCTTTCAAGAGCCTCCTTGCCTCGTGATAGCCTCGCTCTGGTTCCAGAGCGAAGTTGAAGACAACTTCTTATCAGCTCTCTTGGCTGTCCATCCGTGTACTGCTCCATGAAGTACAGCCGGTCTCTGTTACTATCTGTCTTGTCCTCCACTCCGTGTTCAAAGGCCCTGATGAATAGCCTGTACTCCATAGGGTCTCCATTGAATATAGGAATCTGTTGAGGGGGCAGAGTAGCAAGGTTTTGTTGCTTCACTAGGAAATCCACGATGGCT
Source organism: Notolepis coatsorum (assembly GCF_963971535.1). Taxonomy (NCBI): domain Eukaryota; kingdom Metazoa; phylum Chordata; class Actinopteri; order Aulopiformes; family Paralepididae; genus Notolepis; species Notolepis coatsorum. The sequence goes on along the minus strand of NC_140172.1, from coordinate 150,681,500 downwards.
CGTGTGGACTCTTGTTGTGAAGACTCTTGTTTTTTCTGTGTAGCACCGCCAGGTGCTCTGGAGCTGCTACTGTAAGCAGGTTCTCTATTCATCGCTACGGCCTAGGGAGTAGGCGTAGCCTGCTCGTGAGCTTGTGATTCGAAGGGCTTCTTTTTCTCTATGTAAGAGTTTATTCCATCCCTACTGGACACTCTGGATGAGGATCGCTGGACCTCGTACTCTTCAAGTACCCTGCACTTAACCTCTGAGGCAGCTAAAGCAGTCCGGACCTGTAACTCCTGTTCATCGAGTTGTCGTTTTTGTTTTAGAGCGGAAGCCTGGGCTAGCAACTCAGCCCTCTCTAATTCAACTTTCAGACGCACGCTTGCAGATGATGTTCTGGAAATTGTAGTGGATGGTGCTCTAGACCCTTTCTTTTTTAAGACGACGGATGCACGGTCTTCAGGCCCGACCTCATCTTGGTGCTTCCTAGACTCTGCTATATGCTGATGCACCTCTTTCATCCATGTGTCAGCCTTTACTGTGAAGTTGTAAAATGTGTCAGCCTTCGGCATGAACCATCAATCCTGATCTGTCTTCATCTCCTCTTCTGATGTCTTGCTTATGTTTTCGCTTAGTAACGCCTGGACTGAAGTATTAAGCTCACAGAAATCTCCAAATAGCTTGTTGAATTCTACCAATTTTGTCTGTACAACTTCCAAGTTAGCGTCGTCGTCCTCATCCATTAATTGATTCATCTGTTTCATGTGACCAGTTAGCTGACATAGCTTAGCTCTCCTCCTATGGATGGCATGACGGACATTTTCCTCATAGGCCTTTTGTGTCATTTTAACCTTCCTAGGCTCCGACATTTGTTGTTATCCTTCTTTCAGCGCTCCAGTAGTTTGTGTTGATTCCTTTTTCCTCTTGGAACAGAGTTTTCTTACTAATATGAGGGCCGACGGTCCACTCTACTGGTTAAAGTTGCTTACTTGTGAGTAGTACGTTCATTATCCGTTGCAACCTCGTCAAAATCAGAAACCAAGCGCCATGATTTCACTATTCCCGTCTCTCTCTCTCCCCCTCTCTCGTTCTCCTCCTCTACGATTAGTGTAAAATCACAGATCTCTGAATCCAGACAAGAAAATAAGCCTCTGCACAGAATGAATGAATGAATGAATTATTTTATTTCGAATGTTTACAAATAAATAAACAAACAAAAAAAATGTCGAACATTTTCACAAATAAACAAACGAAAAGGATAGGTTTGAAGCCGAAGGCTTATAGAGCAACCTACCCCTAATTCAAAAAACAAATTCAAAAAAGTTAAAGTTTTCAAAATATAACAAACAAAAAAATAAATCAACAATCAAATACACAAGGAAGTTAAAGAATTATATTACCAAGGCCAAAAAAAAAACTAACTGCTCAGCGACCTCATCTCTTCCTTCAGGTTAAAAGTCTTTATATTCAGTCCACACACAAGCTCTCCTCTCCTCCGTTTCAAAACACTGCGACGGAGGTCTGGGCTGACCTTTAAACCCTGTCTTCCTTTCTTTTGAAGAGGACAAGAGAAAGGATGTGAGGAACGGAGAAAAGAAAAAAACTGCGATGAGATTCATCCTCTTCTAATTTAAAACACTCCTCTTACCTTCTCCTCTCTACTCCTCCATCTTCTATACCTTTTCTCCACTTTTCACCATTTATTTCCAACCCTTTCACCTCATTTATTTCTAAAAACAGGTGGATCTCCATCCTTTGTAGCAAGTCAAGTCAAGTCAAGTCAAGTCAAGTCAAGAGTTTTATTTGTCACGGCATACAAGTATACAATGAAATGCGGGGGGTCTTGCCCGCAACGATGTGCATAATACAATAGTAATATATAATAGAATCCAATAGAACGACATGTGCATGTAGCACGTAATAAGGCTGGTTAGTGTGTGTATGCGTGTGTGTCTTGTGTGCGACTGTGTTCACATGTTGTTGAAGCCCATCATTCCTTTCATATTGCGGGCGTCCCCCTGCAGAAACTGGCTCATCGTTGACTGGAGGCCGGCCATCCCACCCATGCTGTGCAGAACGCTGGGATCTATCATCTTGGCCATCTGCTGGTTGAGCTTGGTCATCTGAGAGGGGTTGATGTTCCTCCTGTCGCTTCCTTTGAACAGGCCCTTGATGCCTACTACCTTCTTGACCGTCCGGGCGAACTTGTTGTAATGGGTGAACAACTCCTGGACGTCCTGGGTGGCCACACCCGCTCCACGAGCCACTCTCGAGATCCGGTTGGGCTGTTTAAGGAACAGTTTGGGTCCGTCTTTGTTGTCCAGTTCCTGGTTATTCATGCTATCCATGATAGTCGTGAATTTCTTCAGCCTGGCCATGGACTCCTGCTCCTTGTCTTTACTCATGAAGTCAGTCCCAATGCCTGGGATCATTCCCATGATCTGTCCCATCGGTCCCACCTTCACGTTGTACTGGAACAGCTCGTACATGTCTCTGAGTGTGAACTGACCATGATTCAGTTTGTCAGTCAACCCTTGCACATCCAACTCTTTGGCTTTGTCTATCAAACCTTCAATGTCTCCCATACCCATCAGTTTGCTGATGAAGGGCTGTGTCTTGAAGGGCTCAAAGTCATCAATGTGTTCTCCTGTACCGATGAAGATGATGGGACTCTTTGTGGCAGCCACAGCACTGAGAGCTCCACCACCATTAGCGTGTCCATCCAGCTTGGTCACGATGACGGACACCACGTCCACCCTGTCCTTGAAGGCCTTGGCCTGGGCCGCGCAGGCCTGTCCGATGGAGGCGTCCATCACGTACACGATGTTGTCCGGTTGCACTGCGTTTGAAACCTGCAACATCTCCTCAAAGAGAGAGTCTTCTTGTTTGTGTCGGCCGCTGGTATCAACGATGATGATCTCGAAGTTCTCAGCTTTGAACTTCTCAACGCCCTCGGCTGCTACGACCACAGGGTCCATCTCTGTGTAACTGCCATAGAATGGAATTCTGGCTTTGGTAGCGTTCTGTTTCAACTGATCAAAAGCACCAGCTCTGAAAGTGTCAGCACATATCAAACAGGTTTTCCAGCCTTTTCTTCTGTAGTAATATGCCATCTTGGAACAGGTGGTGGTTTTCCCACTGCCCTGCAGACCGACGAACATGAAGACATTGTTCTTGCCTTTGGTCGGAGTCCAGGCCTGGACACCGGGGTCCACCAGCTTGACCAGCTCCTTGAAGACGGCGTGCTGGATCATCCTCCTCTTGTTCAGGCCAGACGCCATCTCCTCCAGGTCTATGGCTCCCTTGACATTATCTCGGAGCTGTTTGACCAGTATGATGTTGACGTCGGCTTCCAGGAGGGCGGTGCACACCTCCTTCAGCATGGTGTCCAGGACCTCCACGTTGATGATGGTGGCATTGCTGAGAGACCTCAGCGCCGATGTGATCTTTCTTCCTAGGTCGGCTAACACCATCTTGACGGTCCAAATGGAACAGACTCAATCAGATGAAATAAGGGCCTCGAAGGCTTAGGCCCCTGCGGTGGTCAGCTCTCCTCAGCTCACCGGGGTCAAGGGAGAGATCCGGGGGGGGGGGATTGCAACCGATGATTTCCTTTCCACAGCAAACCGGTAGGCAAGGCACCCTGGTCTAGAAATATAGGCTTCAATCTATGTTGTTTAGTCTATCTGTTCAGTACTGCTCAGCACTGTTTCAAGATGCACACTGAGCTCTTCTGAGAGAATTGTTATAGATACACAAATGTTCTAGAATGTTTGGTTATGACATCATACTGTGACATCACAAATGTTCTAGAATGTTTGATTATGACATCATTCTGTGACATCACAAATGTTCTAGAATGTTTGATTATGACATCATACTGTGACATCACAAATGTTCTAGAACAGGGGTGGCCAACCCGCTGGCTCTTTGCCCGTCAATGTGCGGCCTTCCATCCCTAAAAAAAATATATATATACTGTATATATATATTTTTTTTTCTTTTTAACTTTTTTTTTTATGTCACTCATTCCATAATGACATAGAATAAACATTTAAATCTTTTTTTAAATGGTCCATTGGCATGTTCTTGGAATCTAGGGACATAATAGATCAGTGTCAGAAATAGTGTGTCTGTTACTAGGCTTGAGTAAATTGTAATGAACCAAAGGAGAATATCAATTCTATTTAATTTTTTTGTATCTTCGACTGTGAATAACACCATGCTAAAATTGACCAGACCTGAAAAATCTAAGCAAATGAATAAAGGGAAGATTATTAAACAGAAGGTTTTGTAGATACAGTACTGAATTCTGCCATCTTTTTTATAATGTAAATTTCTCCACCATTTTTCATCGTATTGCAACACCGTTTTTTGCAAGACGTTCACAGAAAGGTAGAGAAACTAACTGCGTTCAGTTTTATGGCAATAACGTTCAGGTTTGTGGGAGATAATCCCAAAAAATAAGAGAAATAAAAAAGTTAATCCAGAAGTCAGATGATTGACAGGGGCTGGTGTGAGCTGGGTAGGGTAGTTTTTCGAAATTCGAAAGCCCTGAGTCTATTCCTTCAAAAGACTACACTCACTTTTGGCTGTGCCACTTCCTCCTGTCAATATGCGCCGGTTTCCGACTCAATGCCCTGAGATTTCTATAATCTTATATTTCACTAATAACAGTTAAAATAATTGGTGAACAAACGTAATGCTGAAAATATACACTTTTACTGTATATCTCGGGCTTAAGAGGTTACTTCAGAGGCCAGAGGGTGGGACATATAAACACATTTACTATCAAATAGCATTGTGAGGCTGAACAACAGGACCAATTGACTATAGGCCTACATGTGCTTAACATTTTTTAAATAAACATTATTTTTTTAAATTTTTATTTTTTTATTTCTCTTTCTCCAATTTTCTGTTTTTCTCCCCGTCCCAATTTAGTTGCCGTGCCAATTCCCCCCCCTCCCCTACCTGGCTGCTGTATGCATGCATGTTCTCCTACGCGTCGGTACAAGGGCGTCCCGAAGCCGACCGCGCGCTTCCTCCGATATGTGTGGCGACTGCCAGTGACGTCTTTTCACTTGGCAGCGAGGACTCTCATTGGTGAAGTGTAACGCGTGGGAGGGCACGCTATCTCCACCAAGTCCTGCCCCCGCTGAGCAAGCGCCGAGACCTGACCTGTAGGCGTCGTTGTCCACAACGCCAGATTCCCACCCACCAGCTTCCCACCCCCTAATACTGCCAATTGTATTAGTATGAACGACCAGCCAAGCTGGTAGCAACGCCGAGAGCTGGGCTCGAACCCAGCATCTCCTGCGTTGGTGACGAGCGCAATCTCCGCTACGCCACCTGACCGCCCTATAAATATTCTTTTTTTAAATGACTAAAAGTGATTTTGTAATTTTGCAACCGTGGGTCTCACAGGGTACTTTTAACCCTGTGAGGCCCAAATAAAAAAGACATTAGCAACTTCAGAGGCCAGAGGGTGAGACCTATAAACTAGGGCTGTCAGTTTATCGCGTTAATTAGATTAATTAATTACACAGCAAATTATCGCGTTATGAAAATTTACTCAACATTTATTACAATTCTTTTTATTTTTTTTAAATCAATTTTTTTTTTATCTCATTCATTCCATAAGAACGTAGAATACACATTTACAGACTTTTTTTTATATGGTCCACTTGCATGTTCTTGGTATCTGATTCTAGGGACATCTATGGATCTCAGGGAATGTATTCTCAGTGTCAGAAATACTGAGAGTTACTAGGCTTGAGTAAATTGTAATGAACCAAATGAGAATATCAATAACATTTTTTTTATCTTTGACTGTGAATAACACCATGCTCAAATTGACCAGACCTGAAAAATCGAAGCAAATAGATGGAAGATGATTAAACCGAAGGTTTTGTAGATACAGTACTAAATTCTGCCATCCGGACACATGCAATTTGAAATATGATTATAGAATATAGAATATCAGGCATAAAATGGTTATGCGATTAAAATGCGATTAATTAGATTAATTGATTACAAATCCTGTAATTAATTAGATAAAAAAATTTAATCGCCTGACAGCACTACTATAAACACATGAAGGGTGCCGTGACTGAAAAAAAAGGTTGAGAAACGCTGGTATATGGTGTGGCTCTTTGTGGTACCACAGTAATTTTTGTGGCTCTTAGGCCCCGTTTAGACGGAAACGCTAGCAGGTGAATCCGCAAAAATATTTTTTCAGATGTGCCTTTCGTTTATACGGAAACAGCGTTTTTACGGGGTGAAACCGTAAAAAAGTGAGACCACCTTCCAGGGTGGAATTCCTAGAAACGGTAAACCTTTGCGCTCTCGTCTAAACTGTCAAACCGCATAAAACGATGACGAAAGGGTCGTCAAGGCTCTCGTCGCGCCTACTGCTTACATCACAGGCATGCGCCAGTAGCCTAGAAGCGTAAACAAAGCATGTCTGATTCTATCCATGGCGATCACCTGAAGGCTACATTGGCAGTACTTTTAAATACACAAGAATTTGTCCCACGGCTATCACAACTATTATGACTGGACCCACTGTCTGTGAGTGACTCTGCTTTGGTCCAATCACATTCCCCACCCACACTCTGCGAATCAGAGGCAGAGTAGGGCGGGTCTTCACAGCACGTCATGTGACATATGCGCCAATCGTGTGACAGCGGGGCTCCGTTGTCTCGAGTTGTTACAGCCTCGTCTGCACGGAGAATTCCACCCCAAAACGCTCGTCTAAACGCAAAATTAAAAGTGAAACCGCAAGACGACTTTTGCGGTTTCTGTTCAGACTTCCATCACAAAACGCTCGTCTAAACGTAGCCTTATGCCCGCTCTTAACTGGGCGATTTTCGGCCGTCCCAGACGAAAGATGACCAATCGTGGCATAATCTGTGGTCGTGGGCGAAATCGTGGCTCCAAGACGCAGGTCGTACGTCGCACAGTGAGAGAGGTTCAAAGATGACCGACGTGCAAGTCTTGCGATCAAAGATGCCTGCGACACATATCTGACAGTGCTTGATATTCTACGACCAGCGTCAGCTACCAACCAATAGAAATGCAGCATGATGACGTGTGATCAGTGCGACCGCATGATGACGTGTGATCAGTGCGACACATGTGCGTTTATGTGGGACAGTGACTGTACAATCCAATAATGCCGCCCCGCAAACGGACGCCAATTGTGTGGAGTCGTATCAAAGAGGAGAGGCTTGTCGAGTTGTGGCAACAGAAGCCATGCCTGTATGATGTGTCCTCCAGCTGTTACCATGACCGTGTACAGAAGGACAAAGAATGGAAGGAAATGGCGGAGGAATTGCAGCTCCCGGGTGAGTTTAACGTTAGTGGCTAGCTAGCTAGCTAGCGGCTGGCTAGCTAGCTAGCTAGCTAGCGGCTGGCTAGCTAGCGGCTGGCTAGCTAGCTAGCACACACACACACACTATGCAAGTACAGTCTTGTTTCTGTCAGCCCACTTTCAGTGTACATTAACTAACGTAATGTTGTTATTGCGCTTCACAGCCGAAGAGGTGGTAACGCATGCAGCGTCCCTGCGCACCCAATACGGGAAGCTATTACATCCCAAACCCAGTGGAAGTGGGACTAAAGACCCAACCCAGCGACAGACATGGATACTGAAGTACCTGGACTTCCTAAAGCATCATGTATTGCCTCGTCAGTCCTACAGCACCCTGGAGGTATGTGTATATTTGGAAATTGACAATAATAACGTACTTACTGTACATACTTGATTGATTGATTGAAAACTTTATTAACAGATTGCAGAATGGGTACAATACAGTACAGCTCAATACACACAATTGTTAAGGGGATGCAGACCAGAGAAAGACTTTCGTCTTGTTTACATCAGGGTCCCCCATTTTCAATTCATCAGGATTGAACCACTAAAGTTGTCAGACCGTTTATTTCTTAATAATGAATACTATAGTCTGTGGTGGCCTTGACTTCTTAAATTTCTCTTTTAATTACACGTTTAAAATCAACTGGATGAACGTTTCTCTGTAACCCATTCTATTTGGAATTTTATACCAAACTATATATTTTCCATATATCTACAAACTATATACTGTAGTAGCCTTTGTAAAATACCCTGTAACCCACTGCCTCTCGTGGTTTATTGCTTAATTATCACCTTGTACTGTGTCCTACAGTTCACAAATGGTGTCACCTGCATAATCATTGTGTGTATACTTGGTCAATAAAGATTATTCTGATCCTATGTCCTTCATCCAGCTAGATGATTCAGTGACGGACAGCTGTGCTGACACTGCTGAACAAGATCCAGAGAGTGATGACCTTGGGGAATCAGCGGTGTCAGAATCATCAGCACAGGACCCACCAACCCGTACATCCACACCCGCACCCACACCCACACCGGGTGGTCAGGCAAAAGTGGTCCGGAGCAAGCCATGGGAGAGAGGGCTGAACCTTGAGAGAGAGAAGATTGACCTCCTCAAGCAAGTAGTTTCAGACAACAGAGATGATGATGATGAAGATGTAATTTTTGGTAAACAGGTGGGCAGTGAGATGCGTCACGTAACGGATCCTGTTGAAAAAATGCGAGCAAGGCGGTCCATCATGAGGATGATTTATGAATCTCAGGACAGAAGCATGTCAATACGTCAACAGGTGCAGGGTCCTGCATCACAGCCGAATCAGCCGATGTATCGCACCTTCCCACACAACACACCACACCAGCGGCAAACGCAAACCTTTCAACCCTACCACCAGCCTCCTCCCACTCCCAGTTCTCAACCGTCTAGTAGCTACATGGGGATGCTCAGTGAAAATTCAGATACGCAGGCTGAATATGATTACTGATAATCAGTACAACTGGTAGTGTGGTAGTGCCATTGTCCACTTGTTTTTTTTCTTGTAATTTTAATGATGTATATTTTCTGGGTCTGGCGGCCGTGGGCTCTGACTGGGGGGGGGCCGTGGTTCGGTGTCTCTGCGGGTCGAGGCATTAAAGAGGCGTGATGCTTTGGCCCGCGGGGGTGCCGGACACCGGGTCCTCCGTGGTTGGGGTTCGTGGCTGCCTGCCTCAGGAATATTTTTTTTTTTATAGTAAGTTTTATTTTCCTTATACTTTGCACTTTATTTGAAGTTTTCTAGCCCCTGTTGAGCAGTGAACAGTAAGTTCATATACTGTAATTTCTAAAATTTTTTGATATCTTGAAGCACCTTCTTACATTCTTTTTTTGTGATCAAAAGGGGGAGCAGAGCGTATATTTATATTATAGTATATATTTATATATTTATTATATATATTGTATTTGTATATACTGTATAGAAATACTGTAATTTCTTAATTTTTTTGATATCTTGAAGCACTTGCTAATCTTGAAGCACTTGCTATTCAAATAAAAAAATAATTACTTTGATAAACCATTCCAGTTTCATTTATTTACATTTCTCAGACAAACAAGGAAATAGAATGAAATGAATAATAAAGCAGTTATAATAAAGACAAAGAAAATGATTAATTACCACTTGTATCGGGGTTATCAATGACCCGTGTTAGATTGATATTTCAATTTTGTAGAACTTCAGGGTCAAGGTCCAGCAGTCTTACTTCCATCCAAGTAAATCTACAAGTAAGCTAGTGACCACTGTCCCTGTTGTTGGTGAGCTGTTGTTTTTGTTTACTCTAACTCTATGTGTGTTGTTTGTTCCCTTGCATTCTCCCCTCTTAATTCTCCCCAACGTTGTACTAATCGGAGACAATGCCCTTCGGCTGGGCGATGAGGTGACCCCCCCCCCCCCCCCTTGATTGGTGCACACGTCTGGTCAGCCCTGAATCAAAAGCTGTAACTTCATACTGAATATGCATTTCAATGGACAATGATGGAAATTAATTAACTTATATGCTTGTCATAAAACTGCCCTGTAGTTTGTGAGGTTAGCTGCCGACAGAGAGACAGGTGGACAGAACCAACCTGATAGGAGATAATTATTATATTATATATAGTGTAGAGGCAAAAACCAACATTCGTCTCTATGTGGGGGAATGGTATCCAACAAACAGTAAAGTAGCAACGGAGAATGAGACACTAGTCTATTAACATTATATCATATCATCAACAGTGTATATTTGCATATCGTATATGTCACAAATGTAACAGTACTATATATGTCATGCATGTCCCTATGTGCCTTTAAATAAAACAGAATAACAAGGTTAGCCTGTAGGCCTACCTATATGGTTATCGTATTTAACGTGTGGATATTTACGTAGCTTAACATGTAGGCCTACATTTGAACTCGATAGGCCCTACAAGTAGGCCTAGGCATATGTTATTTTCTTTTAGGACATGTATAATGATTTTAGGCCCAACAGTTAGGCTATGGTGTATAGGCCTAGTGTTCAAACACCATCTTTATAACCAAAAAAGTACAAAAGGACATTACAACATGTCTTCCTGCCAATGCACAGAACCTGATGGTGAGACAAAGTATTGTTTCAGTGTGTCGCGCTGCTCCTTTGCAGTTCTGTTGGCATTCCGATCCCTGCTAGCAGGCACTGATGCCAGGGCGGCATCACTGCGCCAGCTCCCAGGGATGATGTGGTGGTCCTCATCCTCCGTGTCGACCAGAGCAGGGGGGATGTAGGTGTCTGTGGCCTGGGCTCGTAGGTAGTTGTGCAGGGAGAGAGCAGCCAGGGTTATCTGGGACACTGTATCTGGTTCTAGGGGAATGATGGTGAGAAAGACTCGCCATTTGTTGGCAAGTATGCCAAACGCATTCTCTACAACACGCCTCGCTCTTGACAGTCTGTAGTTGTAGACACGCTGGTCATGGTCAAGCTGTCTGAAGGGGTATGGCTTCATCAGGTGTGTGTGGAGCGGAAAAGCCTCGTCTGCAATGAACATGAAAGGGGTGACTACATCTGTACCTGGCAGACTTTGGGCTGGCGGGACATTTAACTGGTTGCTGTCCAATGCCTTTTTCAGGTCACAGTGGGCATAAACACCTCCATCAGACACTCTGCCCTGGGTTCCAATATTCGCATAGAGGAAACGATAATTGGCGTCTACAACAGCCATCAGGACCACAGAGAAACGAGACTTGTAGTTCCTGAAGGTGCTCCCACTGTTGCCTGGTGGGCGGATGGTGATGTGTTTTCCATCTATGGCTCCGAGACAGTGAGGGAATTGCCAATTCTCCTGGAAGCCACTGGCCACTGCTCTCCACTCAGCCTCTGTAGTCGGTGTCTACACAAACAGACAGACAGACTGCATCAGAACAGTGACATGAATCTATCAATATTTATCTGATCTAGGTATGATTGTCCCATATGTTACATTCTAGCTGCTTCTAAATGGATCTTACCGTCAGGTGATCCTTCTTCAGGACCTGGTGCAACACCTTGCATGTCTCCTTGACAATCACACCAACAGTGCTCTGTCCAATACGGTACTGGAAGCTCAGGGAAGTGAACGACTCTCCTGTCAGCATGGAGAATGATTGTAGAATATCATTTATGTATGCGCGTCGACAAATAAATGTGCCAAACTGCAGCATATCAGAACTATTAGACTGACACATTCTATAGTTACATTCTGGTCACCGCGGATACACTGTAGCCTGAGTTCACTTGGGTTTACCCTCCACTACAACCCCTGATTATTACCTGTTGCTAAGTATCGCAGTGTGATGGACAGTCTCTCTCTGGCAGTGATCGCTCTCCTCATCTGGGTGTCTGCTTTGGAGATATAAGGAGCCACCAGCTGTAGCAGATGATCGAACTGTTCCACATCCATGCGGAGTAGACTTCTGAATCCACTTCGATCATCTGTCTAGAAGTACAACAGGCAGACTTTAATGGGTGCATTGAGAACAACACAAGCTAGCAGTGAGGTAAACAAGCTCAACATTCATTAGGAGGGTACGACACATGTAGCGTTAGCATGCTGACGTTAGTATCTAGAAGTACAACAGGCAGACATTAATGAGTGCATTGGGAACAACACAAGCTAGCAGTGATAACAAGCTCAACATTCATTAGGAGGCTACGACACATGTAGCGTTAGCATGCTGACGTTAATAACGTTACTTACCTCAAGTTCCATTTGCAGGACTGGCATTCCCAGTTGGCCTCTTTTCCCTAGCCACGACTTTGTTCTCTTTCTCTTTTTTTTAAATATAGCCGGCCTCTCTAGGCACATAAAAGCCACTATGGCAAGTGTTCGCTTCCTGGACATTGGCATGTTCACAGTCTGCTTCTTCTTCGTATCACGACCGTCTTGTTTACAACTCGTCAGGTTGACGCACACTGATGACACACAGGATAACGCTTTATGATGATGCTACGCTTTATTATGACGCTACGTAGTCTGCGTCGTAGCCTACGACTCTCATCGCACAGTGTACATGCATCAGATTGATGGTCGTACCCAAGATTATTCAATTTGTGTCGCACAGTGTGGCTTGCAAGGAACTTATAAGATGCAAAATATCTCCCAGTTAAGAGCGGGCATTAGTCTCTGACTGGTTGGCCACCCCTGTTCTAGAATGTTCTATTATGACAAATAAGACAATTCAATGACTTTATCTAAATCCAATCAATATTCCTAATGTCGTTTCAATGTAAGGTTATAAAAATAAACATATAAACATTCATATAATACAATAACCTAAATATATAGCTTTGGCTGCTCTACACCCCTCAGCACAGCAACCAGAATGTGACGGGGTCCTCTCTCGAACTCCTTTGATTCTCTCATAAACAGGCGTAGTCAGAAAGATCTCGTTGGTGGGTGTTTATTTCCCGCCTCCCAAAAGTGCAGAGGTGATATAGTTTTACAAATAAATGTGAAAAGTGAAAGTAACGTAAAACAAAATACCCTATACTTACTATATCTAACAAAAGTGGAAAAAGAGAAAACAAATAAACAAAACACAATATACTTAATACTTAACACTACACAAAGTATAAATACACAATATACAGGACTTCCGGTTTGACAACAACATGTAGCGGACACGTTTGGTCAAAGCTCCGCTCCCGTCAACGTTAATTTAGCTTAAAAACCTTATTTGTACAACACTAATGAGTTTAAACCTCATCGTATATATTAAATAAGACCTTCTACTAACTATATCAAAAGAAATAAAGACTCAACATGGGACCTAAGGAAAAGAAAGAGACTGGAAAGAAACTCGGAGGAGACAGTACAATGGCGCAAGTTGTGACACGCTCATCGAGGGATACAGCAGCCGCCAATGCATCAGCACCGTTGTTGACTTGCCCGTTGGGGAGACAGTAGCTGATAATATACCGGACCCGACGACGACTTGCCCCGAGAGGGTGACAGCAGACGATGATATAACGGTAACGGCGGGGACGAACTCCGTGAGAGCGTTCTACCGTGACTACCAATGCTCCTACAACCTCAACTGATACAAGCAGGGAAGATACAACACCCGATTTCAAGTCTCTGACTAACCTGATAAAGGATCAGATGGACGCTTTCAAATTACACATCGACGACTTCAAATTACACATCAATGCTAAATTCGAAGAGGTTAAAATAGCGGCCGCAGAACAGGCTGGGCGTATTACTGCAGTGGAGAACACGGTGCTCGATATCAAATTGAAAGTCGAGGTGAACATGAAGACTGTACACGATGGATTCACAGAGCTAGCGGCGGAGATAAAACAGGTGGAAAAAGCGCTTCGGAAGAAAATACAAGACATCGAAGAGGAAGCAATGGAGAGGCGGCTCGAGACCGAACGTTACTACCGTAGATATAATATCCGTATTGTGGGATTGGATGAATCAGTCAATTGCACAGAAGACACATTTCCAACAGTGTTAGCTGGAATTCTAGGTAAACAGATCCTCTCCACAGCGCCGTTAGTGGACCAGTGTTATAGGATCGGTACACGGGACCTCAAAGGCAACGGGACGAGGGTTATCATTGCTACTCTGCGCAAGACAGAAATAAGAGATGCGATCATCAGAGGGGCACGCAAGCAATGGGGGAAACTGAAATATAATGACAAACCAGTGTCTTTCTACGAGGATCTATGCAGGGAAGCCATTGCCCTACGTGTCCCCTACAAAGAGGTGCTGCAGAGGCTATACAAGAAAAATCTTAAGCCCAGCCTTCGTTACCCTGCCTTTCTCTCCATCTTGGGTGAAGATGGTAAAAGATTCGGGTTACGCTCGCCTAAAGTCGCAGAGGAATACATGAGGCAACTTGATATCGGCCCCCGGGGGCCGGTCGCACCATAGGCCCGTATCAGAAGACAAGCCTACTCATCTCTCTCTTTTTATCACTTTTTATTACTTTTATTAGAATAAATTTGCCATGGCTCAACTACAAAAGCAACCGCAGATATGCCTGTAGGCAACACTGAGGCACAAAGTGTTTAATACGGAACGATAGGCACTATATTTATAGACTTCTGGTTTCTGAGGAGGCAATAATCCAACAATAACATTGGGAACATTCTGGAATATTCTGGACTCTTCTCTCGACTACTCAGGGACACAAGGGAAAATACTGGAAAACCCTAGAAGGTCATAACTCCTGGACAGGAAGAACATTCTGGAACATACATCAGTGTTTACAAATTTACAAGGGTATTCTACAACTTTCTAGAATACACTGCACTCATACAAGGAAGGCCTGTAACATTAACAGCCGGTATGTATGCATATGAACCAGAGATGGAAGTTCAATAAGGTTTTAAAAACATCATCCTCATCTAAAGGTATAAACATGGCAAGGTTATTCTGTCTTATCGTACAGAACTTGTAAGTCGCTTTGGATAAAAGCGTCAGCTAAATGACTAAATGTAAATGTAAATGTTATTCTAATATTTTAAGCAATTACTCCAATGCTTCAGGGATTTACATAATTTAGTTCTAAACATTTATTTTATTACTTATTATTATTTTTTTTGGTTAGTATTTTTCTTATCTCTTTTTCTTTTTCTGATGGTTCCAACATAAGTTAGTAGAAGGTTCAAATAAATATATCAATTGAGGTATATTTTTCATTTTACACATTATTTTATTACATTAATGGGAAGGCGCAAGACCAAAAGTGACATTCTATTAAATTAGAATGAAAGTTTTAGATCCTATGGCAATTAGCATAGGTAGATTAGGGTTAGAAAGCTCATTTTGGGCAACCCGGTGGTTTAAGGGAGGGAGTCATATGCGTAGGATGTGTCTATGGAACACAGTCCTGTACGACTCTCGGAGGGAGGGGGTATTAGGGGTTTATTATTTGTATATATGTATGTGTTTAAGCTCGGCTCTCAACGGGACCTCAATAGTTGGATATATATCTATTGTAGATTCGCACTCCAGAAGCATTACCAACAACATGTATAGATTATGGCTAGTTTGAATATAATGAACCGCTATCCTAACAATCATTTTCACCATCGCTGTTTTACCCTTAGCCTCTGCCATACCAGTAACTACCCCTGCCACGAAGGCCACAATACCTAATTTCTCCTCCCTTCCCCTCTCTCTTTCCACCTGCTCTACCCTCTCTGCCAACTGCCCTCCTTCAACCCCCTGCACCCTTTCTTGGCTGCCCTGTCCTACCCTGCTAACCGCCTCAGCATACGACAACTTACCCTCCCTTCTCACTCTCCGATCCGCGACCTCCTTCTTCATCACCTCACACCCCCTAAACGCTACACTATGCTCCCCACCACAACTACAGCACATCGGCTTCACTCCCTCTCCACACTTCCCATATTCATGTTCCCCGCCACACCTAGCGCACCTCCGCCCCTTCCTACACGTGGTAGCTATATGGCCAAACTCCTGGCACCTATAGCACCTAAGAGGATTCTGAACAAATTCCCTAACCCTATACATCCTACGCCCTACAAACACCTCCCTAGGAACAACCCCACCCTCAAACGTAATCACTACCGTCTCCGTCACTGCCCTCTCTGCTCCCCTCTTCATCCTTTCTGCCCTCTTAACTATGCCATTACGCCCGTCCTCCTTTAGCTTTTCCACCAGCTGCTCTACTGTAACCTCGACCGGTACCCCAGCTATCACCCCCTTACACCTCTTCTCCCCTACTCTCGCCACCTTACTTATACCCACCCCCCCCAATGCTCCTCATCTTCCTAGCCACCTCCACCTGCCCCTCACTACCACACCCTACAGCCAGATTCCCATCCCACAAAACTCTCGCGTACTTTACCTCTCCTAATTGCTCGGCAATGAGTTGGGGCAACTAGAGCCTACCTACTTTCCCCTCTCCCCTCTCCCCCTCAAGCCTGACCACTATATGAATCACTTCCTCTTTTGCCTCATCATTTCCAGCACCCTCGTCTCCCGGCCCACTTGAGCTATCGTCCCCCACTTTCTTCCTATTCCACCCTTCTCCCCCCCTCTCCTCCCCCCTACCCTCACCCGACCCCTTACCCTTGACCTGGCTATCCCCATCGCTGTCGTTCCTCTCCGTCTTCTTCTTCCTCTTCTTCCCCGCCGTTTCCCACACCTCCTTCTCAATCTCTTCTTTCTCACTCTCCTCCCCACTATACTCCATTCTGTCACCACCCGACTCCTTCCCTTTGCCATTCTTACCCCTATCGCTATCTACCTCGCCCTTCTCACTCCATTTACTTCCATCACTATCCTCCCAATACCCTGGATAGCCTCCCACAGGCCGGGGCCACCAATCGCAAGGCCTTCGCTGTTCCCGGTTGAATATATATAGATACACAAATGTTCTAGAATGTTTGGTTCAGTTCAGTTCAGTTCAGAGTTTTTATTTGCCACATGGAATCATACAATCAGAGTTTCTTCATTACACAATCATAAATATCATTCCATGGACAAAAGGAGCAGGAAGAAGAATAAATCTTATTGTTACCTGCCCCTTATTCCTAAACTAAACAAGTATTTACTTAAAAGGGGAACTATCTTATAAATGGCCTTTTTCAGTGTTTAGCATTGTTTCCTAGCTATGTGGACTTATATTAATATGATCTATGTCTCTAATTCTCATATTGGCGCATTCTTCCAATTCTCCTCTCACAATATTCACCCTCACTGAACTGAGTCATCTGAACATGTGCTGATTTGTGATGTCAGAGAGACTCAGCTGCATGTTGAGACTCACACACACTCCACACAGTTCCCACAGTGGTTGGAGCCCAGCCTCAAAACGGCTTAAGATCTTGAGGTAGAAAAATGCTGTTTTTGAGGACTTGATTAGAAATACAAAACAATGAATAAAATAAAATAAAAAATTACAGAGGTGTTCCATAGACTCACAGGAATTGTGTAAAAGTGCCCAAATAGTGAAAGAAATAGTAAAATAGTTCCCCTTTAATGGTCGGCGTACAACCTAATTTACTCAAATAATAATGTATACCATTATACAAGAAACTCACAATCCACAGTTAAACAAGAAAACATTTAATAATAATAATAATAATAATAATAATAATAATAATAATAATAATAATAATAATAATAATAATAATAATAATAATAATAATAATAATAATAATAATAATAATAATAATAATAATAATAATAATAATAATAATAATAATAAAAGAAAGAGAAAAAAATAGAAAATATCTCACTATTCAGATCACATTTGATTTTCATACTGACTCAATTTTTTTTTTTAATATTTTTTTTGAATTGATAAACACTATTACATCCCTTAAGCTCGCTATGGAATTCCACAACTTTACACCAATAACTGAAGGACACATCTGTTGATGTTTAAAATTGTATTTTCTCCTACTAAACTCACTTTCTAAATGAAAAAGATTTTGTATTATTTCTTGGTTATGACATCATACTGTGACATCACAAATGTTCTAGAATGTTTGCTTATGACATCATACTGTGATATCACAAATGTTCTAGAATGTTCTATCATGACAAATAAGATGGTTCAATGACTTTATCTAAATCCAATTTGTTCTTAATATGTAGAACTGTAGGGTGGGTAAGCTGGCAGACTTGGCAGCTCATCTTTTCTTGGCAGGCCTTGCTCATGTGACCCCGTTTTAGACAGCTGAAACATAGGCCTTTACTCTTGAGAAAATCTATCTTCTCCTTGTGAAGATACTTTTTCATCTTGTTGCATTGCTCCAGGGCATGCTGTTCTCCTTGGCAGAAGAGGCAAGGGTCGGAGAAGGCACAGAGTGTATCCCCCTTGGTCCTTGCTTTAGTATACCGGGTTCTGGACTGCTGTAGCAGCTGTTGTGAAGCTTCCCCGAGCGCCGCTCTTTCTGGATGTCTTCTCATTCTCATCTCTTGTTTCCATCTGTGATGTTGCCGAAGAGAGGGTGTAGGGATTCTTTGGCTTGTAGGTTGACAAAGTCGGCAAGGTCGCTGAACTTGGCGCTACGATGATCTTTCTCTAGAAGAGCATAGGCTTTGATTCTCCACCACTCTGCTTGTACGGAAGCTTGGCTGTGATGGCACGCATATTTGATATGCTGTCAAGCTCCTGCATGTACTCCACGTCAGCCATAGCATTGAGGCATCCAGTGAGATAGAGGCCAGAGGAGTGGAGCGCCTCTCCGTCATCGGACTTGATAGTAGGCCAGTTCAGTGCCTTGTCTATATACGCCATTGAGATCTTGTATCCATTTCCAAAATGTTCTTTCAAGAGCCTCCTTGCCTCGTGATAGCCTCGCTCTGGTTCCAGAGCGAAGTTGAAGACAACTTCTTATCAGCTCTCTTGGCTGTCCATCCGTGTACTGCTCCATGAAGTACAGCCGGTCTCTGTTACTATCTGTCTTGTCCTCCACTCCGTGTTCAAAGGCCCTGATGAATAGCCTGTACTCCATAGGGTCTCCCTTGAATATAGGAATCTGTTGAGGGGGCAGAGTAGCAAGGTTTTGTTGCTTCACTAGGAAATCCACGATGGCTCGTGTGGACTCTTGTTGTGAAGACTCTTGTTTTTTCTGTGTAGCACCGCCAGGTGCTCTGGAGCTGCTACTGTAAGCAGGTTCTCTATTCATCGCTACGGCCTAGGGAGTAGGCGTAGCCTGCTCGTGAGCTTGTGATTCGAAGGGCTTCTTTTTCTCTATGTAAGAGTTTATTCCATCCCTACTGGACACTCTGGATGAGGATCGCTGGACCTCGTACTCTTCAAGTACCCTGCACTTAACCTCTGAGGCAGCTAAAGCAGTCCGGACCTGTAACTCCTGTTCATCGAGTTGTCGTTTTTGTTTTAGAGCGGAAGCCTGGGCTAGCAACTCAGCCCTCTCTAATTCAACTTTCAGACGCACGCTTGCAGATGATGTTCTGGAAATTGTAGTGGATGGTGCTCTAGACCCTTTCTTTTTTAAGACGACGGATGCACGGTCTTCAGGCCCGACCTCATCTTGGTGCTTCCTAGACTCTGCTATATGCTGATGCACCTCTTTCATCCATGTGTCAGCCTTTACTGTGAAGTTGTAAAATGTGTCAGCCTTCGGCATGAACCATCAATCCTGATCTGTCTTCATCTCCTCTTCTGATGTCTTGCTTATGTTTTCGCTTAGTAACGCCTGGACTGAAGTATTAAGCTCACAGAAATCTCCAAATAGCTTGTTGAATTCTACCAATTTTGTCTGTACAACTTCCAAGTTAGCGTCGTCGTCCTCATCCATTAATTGATTCATCTGTTTCATGTGACCAGTTAGCTGACATAGCTTAGCTCTCCTCCTATGGATGGCATGACGGACATTTTCCTCATAGGCCTTTTGTGTCATTTTAACCTTCCTAGGCTCCGACATTTGTTGTTATCTTTCTTTCAGCGCTCCAGTAGTTCGTGTTGATCCCTTTTTCCTCTTGGAACAGAGTTTTCTTACTAATATGAGGGCCGACGGTCCACTCTACTGGTTAAAGTTGCTTACTTGTGAGTAGTACGTTCATTATCCGTTGCAACCTCGTCAAAATCAGAAACCAAGCGCCATGATTTCACTATTCCCGTCTCTCTCTCTCCCCCTCTCTCGCTCTCCTCCTCTACGATTAGTGTAAAATCACAGATCTCTGAATCCAGACAAGAAAATAAGCCTCTGCATAGAATGAATGAATGAATAAATTATTTTATTTCGAATGTTTACAAATAAATAAACAAACAAAAAAAATGTCGAACATTTTCACAAATAAACAAACGAAAAGGATAGGTTTGAAGCCGAAGGCTTATAGAGCAACCTACCCCTAATTCAAAAAACAAATTCAAAAAAGTTAAAGTTTTCAAAATATAACAAACAAAAAAATAAATCAACAATCAAATACACAAGGAAGTTAAAGAATTATATTACCAAGGCCAAAAAAAAAACGAACTGCTCAGCGACCTCATCTCTTCCTTCAGGTTAAAAGTCTTTATATTCAGTCCACACACAAGCTGCGACGGAGGTCTGGGCTGACCTTTAAACCCTGTCTTCCTTTCTTTTGAAGAGGACAAGAGAAAGGATGTGAGGAACGGAGAAAAGAAAAAAACTGCGATGAGATTCATCCTCTTCTAATTTAAAACACTCCTCTTACCTTCTCCTCTCTACTCCTCCATCTTCTATACCTTTTCTCCACTTTTCACCATTTATTTCCAACCCTTTCACCTAATTTATTTCTAAAAACAGGTGGATCTCCATCCTTTGTAGCAAGTCAAGTCAAGTCAAGTCAAGTCAAGAGTTTTATTTGTCACGGCATACAAGTATACAATGAAATGCGGGGGGTCTTGCCCGCAACGATGTGCATAATACAATAGTAATATATAATAGAATCCAATAGAACGACATGTGCATGTAGCACGTAATAAGGCTGGTTAGTGTGTGTATGCGTGTGTGTCTTGTGTGCGACTGTGTTCACATGTTGTTGAAGCCCATCATTCCTTTCATATTGCGGGCGCCCCCCTGCAGAAACTGGATCATCGTTGACTGGAGGCCGGCCATCCCACCCATGCTGTGCAGAACGCTGGGATCTATCATCTTGGCCATCTGCTGGTTGAGCTTGGTCATCTGAGAGGGGTTGATGTTCCTCCTGTCGCTTCCTTTGAACAGGCCCTTGATGCCTACTACCTTCTTGACCATCTGGGCGAACTTGTTGTAATAGGTGAGCAGCTCATGGACGTCCTGGGTGGCCACACCCGCTCCACGAGCCACTCTCGAGATCCGGTTGGGCTGTTTAAGGAACAGTTTGGGTCCGTCTTTGTTGTCCAGTTCCTGGTTATTCATGCTATCCATGATAGTCATGAATTTCTTCAGCCTGGCCATGGACTCCTGCTCCTTGTCTTTACTCATGAAGTCAGTCCCAATGCCTGGGATCATTCCCATGATCTGTCCCATCGGTCCCACCTTCACGTTGTACTGGAACAGCTCGTACATGTCTCTGAGTGTGAACTGACCATGATTCAGTTTGTCAATCAACCCTTGCACATCCAACTCTTTGGCTTTGTCTATCAAACCTTCAATGTCTCCCATACCCATCAGTTTGCTGATGAAGGGCTGTGTCTTGAAGGGCTCAAAGTCATCAATGTGTTCTCCTGTACCGATGAAGATGATGGGACTCTTTGTGGCAGCCACAGCACTGAGAGCTCCACCACCATTAGCGTGTCCATCCAGCTTGGTCACGATGACGGACACCACGTCCAC
Organism: Notolepis coatsorum; assembly: GCF_963971535.1. Taxonomy (NCBI): domain Eukaryota; kingdom Metazoa; phylum Chordata; class Actinopteri; order Aulopiformes; family Paralepididae; genus Notolepis; species Notolepis coatsorum. The sequence continues at coordinate 150,659,887 of NC_140172.1, read as the reverse complement.
CCTGTCCTTGAAGGCCTTGGCCTGGGCCGCGCAGGCCTGTCCGATGGAGGCGTCCATCACGTACACGATGTTGTCCGGTTGCACTGCGTTTGAAACCTGCAACATCTCCTCAAAGAGAGAGTCTTCTTGTTTGTGTCGGCCGCTGGTATCAACGATGATGATCTCGAAGTTCTCAGCTTTGAACTTCTCAACGCCCTTGGCTGCTACGACCACAGGGTCCATCTCTGTGTAACTGCCATAGAATGGAATTCTGGCTTTGGTAGCGTTCTGTTTCAACTGATCAAAAGCACCAGCTCTGAAAGTGTCAGCACATATCAAACAGGTTTTCCAGCCTTTTCTTCTGTAGTAATATGCCATCTTGGAACAGGTGGTGGTTTTCCCGCTGCCCTGCAGACCGACGAACATGAAGACATTGTTCTTGCCTTTGGTCGGAGTCCAGGCCTGGACACCGGGGTCCACCAGCTTGACCAGCTCCTTGAAGACGGCGTGCTGGATCATCCTCCTCTTGTTCAGGCCAGACGCCATCTCCTCCAGGTCTATGGCTCCCTTGACATTATCTCGGAGCTGTTTGACCAGTATGATGTTGACGTCGGCTTCCAGGAGGGCGGTGCACACCTCCTTCAGCATGGTGTCCAGGACCTCCACGTTGATGATGGTGGCATTGCTGAGAGACCTCAGCGCCGATGTGATCTTTCTTCCTAGGTCGGCTAACACCATCTTGACGGTCCAAATGGAACAGACTCAATCAGATGAAATAAGGGCCTCGAAGGCTTAGGCCCCTGCGGTGGTCAGCTCTCCTCAGCTCACCGGGGTCAAGGGAGAGATCCGGGGGGGGGGGGATTGCAACCGATGATTTCCTTTCCACAGCAAACCGGTAGGCAAGGCACCCTGGTCTAGAAATACAGGCTTCAATCTATGTTGTTTAGTCTATCTGTTCAGTACTGCTCAGCACTGTTTCAAGATGCACACTGAGCTCTTCTGAGAGAATTGTTATAGATACACAAATGTTCTAGAATGTTTGGTTATGACATCATACTGTGACATCACAAATGTTCTAGAATGTTTGATTATGACATCATTCTGTGACATCACAAATGTTGTAGAATGTTTGATTATGACATCATACTGTGACATCACAAATGGTCTAGAACAGGGGTGGCCAACCCGCGGCTCGCGAGCCGCATGTGGCTCTTTGCCCGTCAATGTGCGGCTCTTCCATCCCTAAAAAAAAAATATATATATATATATATTTTTTTTTTTTACTTTTTTTTTTATGTCACTCATTCCATAATGACATAGAATAAACATTTAACTCTTTTTTTAAATGGTCCATTGGCATGTTCTTGGAATCTAGGGACATAATAGATCAGTGTCAGAAATAGTGTGTCTGTTACTAGGCTTGAGTAAATTGTAATGAACCAAAGGAGAATATCAATTCTATTTAATTTTTTTGTATCTTCGACTGTGAATAACACCATGCTAAAATTGACCAGACCTGAAAAATCTAAGCAAATGAATAAAGGGAAGATTATTAAACAGAAGGTTTTGTAGATACAGTACTGAATTCTGCCATCTTTTTTATAATGTAAATTTCTCCACCATTTTTCATCGTATTGCAACACCGTTTTTTGCAAGACGTTCACAGAAAGGTAGAGAAACTAACTGCGTTCAGTTTTATGGCAATAACGTTCAGGTTTGTGGGAGATAATCCCAAAAAATAAGAGAAATAAAAAAGTTAATCCAGAAGTCAGATGATTGACAGGGGCTGGTGTGAGCTGGGTAGGGTAGTTTTTCGAAATTTGAAAGCCCTGAGTCTCTTCCTTCAAAAGACTACACTCACTTTTGGCTGTGCCACTTCCTCCTGTCAATATGCGCCGGTTTCCGACTCAATGCCCTGAGATTTCTATAATCTTATATTTCACTAATAACAGTTAAAATAATTGGTGAACAAACGTAATGCTGAAAATATACACTTTTACTGTATATCTCTGGCTTAAGAGGTTACTTCAGAGGCCAGAGGGTGGGACATATAAACACATTTACTATCAAATAGCATTGTGAGGCTGAACAACAGGACCAATTGACTATAGGCCTACATGTGCTTAACATTTTTTAAATAAACATTATTTTTTTAAATTTTTATTTTTTTATTTCTCTTTCTCCAATTTTCTGTTTTTCTCCCCGTCCCAATTTAGTTGCCGTGCCAATTCCCCCCCTCCCCTACCTGGCTGCTGTATGCATGCATGTTCTCCTACTCGTCGGTACAAGGGCGTCCCGAAGCCGACCGCGCGCTTCCTCCGATATGTGTGGCGACTGCCAGTGACGTCTTTTCACTTGGCAGCGAGGACTCTCATTGGTGAAGTGTAACGCGTGGGAGGGCACGCTATCTCCACCAAGTCCTGCCCCCGCTGAGCAAGCGCCGAGACCTGACCTGTAGGCGTCGTTGTCCACAACGCCAGATTCCCACCCACCAGCTTCCCACCCCCTAATACTGCCAATTGTATTAGTATGAACGACCAGCCAAGCTGGTAGCAACGCCGAGAGCTGGGCTCGAACCCAGCATCTCCTGCGTTGGTGACGAGCGCAATCTCCGCTACGCCACCTGACCGCCCTATAAATATTCTTTTTTTAAATGGCTAAAAGTGATTTTGTAATTTTGCAACCGTGGGTCTCACAGGGTACTTTTAACCCTGTGAGGCCCAAATAAAAAAGACATTAGCAACTTCAGAGGCCAGAGGGTGAGACCTATAAACTAGGGCTGTCAGTTTATCGCGTTAATTAGATTAATTAATTACACAGCAAATTATCGCGTTATGAAAATGTACTCAACATTTATTACAATTATTTTTATTTTTTTTAAATCAATTTTTTTTTTATCTCATTCATTCCATAAGAACGTAGAATACACATTTACAGACTTTTTTTTATATGGTCCACTTGCATGTTCTTGGTATCTGATTCTAGGGACATCTATGGATCTCAGGGAATGTATTCTCAGTGTCAGAAATACTGAGAGTTACTAGGCTTGAGTAAATTGTAATGAACCAAATGAGAATATCAATAAAACATTTTTTATCTTTGACTGTGAATAACACCATGCTCAAATTGATCAGACCTGAAAAATCGAAGCAAATAGATGGAAGATGATTAAACCGAAGGTTTTGTAGATACAGTACTGAATTCTGCCATCCGGACACATGCAATTTGAAATATGATTATAGAATATAGAATATCAGGCATAAAATGGTTATGCGATTAAAATGCGATTAATTAGATTAATTAATTACAAATCCTGTAATTAATTAGATAAAAAAAATTAATCGCCTGACAGCACTACTATAAACACATGAAGGGTGCCGTGACTGAAAAAAAAGGTTGAGAAACGCTGGTATATGGTGTGGCTCTTTGTGGTACCACAGTAATTTTTGTGGCTCTTAGGCCCCGTTTAGACGGAAACGCTAGCAGGTGAATCCGCAAAAATATTTTTTCAGATGTGCCTTTCGTTTATACGGAAACAGCGTTTTTATGGGGTGAAACCGTAAAAAAGTGAGACCACCTTCCAGGGTGGAATTCCTAGAAACGGTAAACCTTTGCGCTCTCGTCTAAACTGTCAAACCGCATAAAACGATGACGAAAGGGTCGTCAAGGCTCTCGTCGCGCCTACTGCTTACATCACAGGCATGCGCCAGTAGCCTAGAAGCGTAAACAAAGCATGTCTGATTCTATCCATGGCGATCACCTGAAGGCTACATTGGCAGTACTTTTAAATACACAAGAATCTGTCCCACGGCTATCACAACTATTATGACTGGACCCACTGTCTGTGAGTGACTCTGCTTTGGTCCAATCACATTCCCCACCCACACTCTGCGAATCAGAGGCAGAGTAGGGCGGGTCTTCACAGCACGTCATGTGACATATGCGCCAATCGTGTGACAGCGGGGCTCCGTTGTCTCGAGTTGTTACAGCCTCGTCTGCACGGAGAATTCCACCCCAAAACGCTCGTCTAAACGCAAAATTAAAAGTGAAACCGCAAGACGACTTTTGCGGTTTCTGTTCAGACTTCCATCACAAAACGCTCGTCTAAACGTAGCCTTAGTCTCTGACTGGTTGGCCACCCCTGTTCTAGAATGTTCTATTATGACAAATAAGACAATTCAATGACTTTATCTAAATCCAATCAATATTCCTAATGTCGTTTCAATGTAAGGTTATAAAAATAAACATATAAACATTCATATAATACAATAACCTAAATATATAGCTTTGGCTGCTCTACACCCCTCAGCACAGCAACCAGAATGTGACGGGGTCCTCTCTCGAACTCCTTTGATTCTCTCATAAACAGGCGTAGTCGGAAAGATCTCGTTGGTGGGTGTTTATTTCCCGCCTCCCAAAAGTGCAGAGGTGATATAGTTTTACAAATAAATGTGAAAAGTGAAAGTAACGTAAAACAAAATACCCTATACTTACTATATCTAACAAAAGTGGAAAAAGAGAAAACAAATAAACAAAACACAATATACTTAATACTTAACACTACACAAAGTATAAATACACAATATACAGGACTTCCGGTTTGACAACAACATGTAGCGGACACGTTTGGTCAAAGCTCCGCTCCCGTCAACGTTAATTTCGCTTAAAAACCTTATTTGTACAACACTAATGAGTTTAAACCTCATCGTATATATTAAATAAGACCTTCTACTAACTATATCAAAAGAAATAAAGACTCAACATGGGACCTAAGGAAAAGAAAGAGACTGGAAAGAAACTCGGAGGAGACAGTACAATGGCGCAAGTTGTGACACGCTCATCGAGGGATACAGCAGCCGCCAATGCATCAGCACCGTTGTTGACTTGCCCCGTTGGGGAGACAGTAGCTGATAATATACCGGACCCGCCGACGACTTGCCCCGAGAGGGTGACAGCAGACGATGATATAACGGTAACGGCGGGGACGAACTCCGTGAGAGAGTTCTACCGTGACTACCAATGCTCCTACAACCTCAACTGATACAAGCAGGGAAGATACAACACCCGATTTCAAGTCTCTGACTAACCTGATAAAGGATCAGATGGACGCTTTCAAATTACACATCGACGACTTCAAATTACACATCAATGCTAAATTCGAAGAGGTTAAAATAGCGGCCGCAGAACAGGCCGGGCGTATTACTGCAGTGGAGAACACGGTGCTCGATATCAAATTGAAAGTCGAGGAGAACAAGAAGACTGTTCACGATGGATTCACAGAGATAGCGGCGGAGATAAAACAGGTGGAAAAAGCGCTTCGGAAGAAAATACAAGACATCGAAGAGGAAGCAATGGAGAGGCGGCTCGAGACCGAACGTTACTACCGTAGATATAATATCCGTATTGTGGGATTGGATGAATCAGTCAATTGCACAGAAGACACATTTCCAACAGTGTTAGCTGGAATTCTAGGTAAACAGATCCTCTCCACAGCGCCGTTAGTGGACCAGTGTTATAGGATCGGTACACGGGACCTCAAAGGCAACGGGACGAGGGTTATCATTGCTACTCTGCGCAAGACAGAAATAAGAGATGCGATCATCAGAGGGGCACGCAAGCAATGGGGGAAACTGAAATATAATGACAAACCAGTGTCTTTCTACGAGGATCTATGCAGGGAAGCCATTGCCCTACGTGTCCCCTACAAAGAGGTGCTGCAGAGGCTATACAAGAAAAATCTTAAGCCCAGCCTTCGTTACCCTGCCTTTCTCTCCATCTTGGGTGAAGATGGTAAAAGATTCGGGTTACGCTCGCCTAAAGTCGCAGAGGAATACATGAGGCAACTTGATATCGGCCCCCGGGGGCCGGTCGCACCATAGGCCCGTATCAGAAGACAAGCCTACTCATCTCTCTCTTTTTATCACTTTTTATTACTTTTATTAGAATAAATTTGCCATGGCTCAACTACAAAAGCAACCGCAGATATGCCTGTAGGCAACACTGAGGCACAAAGTGTTTAATACGGAACGATAGGCACTATATTTATAGACTTCTGGTTTCTGAGGAGGCAAATCCAACAATAACATTGGGAACATTCTGGAATATTCTGGACTCTTCTCTCGACTACTCAGGGACACAAGGGAAAATACTGGAAAACCCTAGAAGGTCATAACTCCTGGACAGGAAGAACATTCTGGAACATACATCAGTGTTTACAAATTTACAAGGGTATTCTACAACTTTCTAGAATACACTGCACTCATACAAGGAAGGCCTGTAACATTAACAGCCGGTATGTATGCATATGAACCAGAGATGGAAGTTCAATAAGGTTTTAAAAACATCATCCTCATCTAAAGGTATAAACATGGCAAGGTTATTCTGTCTTATCGTACAGAACTTGTAAGTCGCTTTGGATAAAAGCGTCAGCTAAATGACTAAATGTAAATGTAATTCTAATATTTTAAGCAATTACTCCAATGCTTCAGGGATTTACATAATTTAGTTCTAAACATTTATTTTATTACTTATTATAATTTTTTTTGGTTAGTATTTTTCTTCTCTCTTTTCCTTTTTCTGATGGTTCCAACATAAGTTAGTAGAAGGTTCAAATAAATATATCAATTGAGGTATATTTTTCATTTTACACATTATTTTATTACATTAATGGGAAGGCGCAAGACCAAAAGTGACATTCTATTAAATTAGAATGAAAGTTTTAGATCCTATGGCAATTAGCATAGGTAGATTAGGGTTAGAAAGCTCATTTTGGGCAACCCGTGGTTTAAGGGAGGGAGTCATATGCGTAGGATGTGTCTATGGAACACAGTCCTGTACGACTCTCGGAGGGAGGGGGTATTAGGGGTTTATTATTTGTATATATGTATGTGTTTAAGCTCGGCTCTCAACGGGACCTCAATAGTTGGATATATATCTATTGTAGATTCGCACTCCAGAAGCATTACCAACAACATGTATAGATTATGGCTAGTTTGAATATAATGATCTGGAACACTGGGGGAATAAATAATCAACACAAACGCAAAAGCGTACTCACACTGATGAAAAACGAACAGGTTGACGTGGCTCTGCTAAGCGAAACGCACATTTTAGGACAACACATACCATAACATTAGTCACTCTTCCTATGGAACGAGAACTCGTGGAGTTGCCATAGTCGTTAAACGGAAGTTGAATATTGAATTGAAGGGAGTATGGTCTGATGCAGATGGTCGGATAACTATAGCTAAAATTGTACACAAGAACAGGAAAATAGCGTTGGTTGCGGTATACACCCCAAATTTGTTCGAATCGAATTTCTTCACTACACTTACCAGATCAATGTTAGACTTTCCCGAATACTAATTTATAATTGGTGCAGATTTTAATACCATTTGGGATCCAGGGATGGATAAATCTAAGATAAATCTTGATAAAGCATTAAAGGATTGGTCGAAGAATACAGGTGTAAATGACCTATGGCGATCACTCAACCCCACGACCCGGAAGTACTCTTGTCGATCTGCGAGACATAACACATTATCCAGAATAGATTACGTTTTTGCATCCCCGAGACTATTTGATAACTATGATGTGGAAATGATACCCAATGCATTATCAGATCACTGTTATTTACTCCTAAAAGGATCATTTGGTATACTATCATCCCGAGCCCCAAGATGGCGATTTAACTCGATGCTGCTTAATAACAAGGAATTCATTACACAATTCAAAGAAGCTCTTTCAGTATTCCTACTGGAGAATGCGAACTCGGTGCAGGACCCCAGAATGTTATGGATGTCGGTAAAGGGTATGATCAAGGATTTCACCGATAGCTTTTCATCCAAAATACGCAAGAATCGATGCTCAAAACTGGCTGAACTGGAAACGCTTTACTCTACGTTATTTACTTCTTTACAATACAACGACTCGGTTTGACTGGAAAATCAAGTTAATGTACTAAAAAGAGAGATTAACGCCATATATAAACAACAATCTGAAATACAAATACGTAGCACAAGACAACAGCAGTACTCTCAAGGTTCTAAACCAAGTCACCTATTGGCTATGCGATTAAGAGTTAACGCAAAATTTGCAGATAAATAACTACCATTTAAGGCACAACAAGGACTTGTTACAGACCCTAAAAAAATAAACGCGACATTCTACTCCAACTTGTATAAATCAGAAACGACCTTCGATCAAAACAAAATGGACACATATCTTAATCAAATTAACCTCCCTACACTTTCAGAGGATGACGCTAAACAGTTAGAAACACCGATCACACTAGAGGAACTCAAGAAGGCCATATCCGAAATGCAAAGTGGTAAGGCTCCTGGAAGAGACGGTATCCCACCAGAAATGTACCTCTCTTGTTGGGACATAATTGGACCCTTATTACTAAATATGATTTTATACTCAGTCAATGAGGGGAACTTCCATAAGAACGACAATATTGCACTCATAACAGTCCTCCTTAAAAAAGACAAAGACCCCACCGAGTGCGGTAGTTATAGACCCTTAAGCCTCCTCGGAACCGATATCAAACTGTACTCTAAGGTATTAGCCATCAGACTACAAAAGCATATGACGTCTTTAGTTCATCCGGACCAAACTGGCTTCATAAGAGGCCGCTTGATCACTGATAACATAAGACGATTACTACACGTACTAGATGCTAACAAGGACGACACCACACCTAAGGCGATGCTGTCCCTGGATGCAATGAAAGCTTTTGACAGGTTGGAATGGTCGTATCTATGGGCAGTATTAGAAAGGATGGGGTTAGGAAAAGGATTCATTGATATGATTAAAGTATTATACAAAGACCCATCGGCCATGATTACAAGAGGTATAATCACCTCCGAAATCTTTCCGGTATCACGCTCTTCTAGACAGGGTCCCGGACTTTTCGATTTATCATTAGAACCTTTAGCACAATATATAAGACAATCCCAATCCATAGAACCAATCGTAATCAAGGGCACACAACATAAAATTAGTTTATATGCGGACAACGTAATACTGTTTATGCAAAAAAAAACAACACCGCAATGCCTCATCTTCTCAAGTTGATAGAGGACTTTGGCGATTTATCGGGATTTAAGATAAACTGGCCGAAGTCGGCTTTCCTTCCACTTAACGCCGCTGCAAAAAAGCATATATCCCTCCCAGAAGAGATACCGATGGTTAAACACTTTAGATGTTTAGGAGTGGAAGTATTCCCTACCATAAGCCAAACGGTGAAGCACAATTACATAAAAATCCAAAATAAAATAAAATACGACTTTGACAGGTGGTCGAAACTTAAAAACTCAGTACAGGCACGGGTATCAATAGTTAAGATGGACGTCCTACCTAGAATCAACTTCATCAGCTCAATGCTACCGTTACCCCCTCCAGATGGTTACTGGAAAAAATTACACTCTTCCGCATACAAATTTATTTGGAATAACAAACCACCACGTATAAAAAGATCCACCGCACAGAGAAACAAAGCCGACGGAGGTATGTCATTTCCAGATTTTTTCCACTATTTTAAGGTGTACACTTTAAGACCACTGACAACCTGGTTTGATCCCCAAGCATCAGTATCCTGGAGGAATTTAGAAGTAAATATAGTAGCACCACATAGACTGCAGGACATAGTATACACCAAATTATCAATTAAGCAATGCGAACTAAAATTTGGCCCCATTATTACTCATGCGATCCGGATATGGCGTGAAACACACAAAAAAAATTTCTGACTCACATAAATGGCATAATCATACTCCCTTATTCAATAACAATGCACTCCTGATTGGAAAACGACCTATAAGATTCCCTAGATGGGAAAAGCAGGGCATACACACATTAGGAGATGTTTTCAACAAACAGGGCTTTTGTAGTAGAGGAAATAAAAAAAAAATGTAATCTCACCGGTTCCACATATTATTTTTACGCACAGTTATTGTAACTGAGGGGTACAATTCCCTGACTGTATTACTAGATATGATACTTACTACCACTACCTTTGTACTTAATATTCGGCCACCCAGTACACGGCATAAATATATTATCATGAACACTCTCACGTAGATGAAACGGATCCAACACAAATGTACGAATTAGAAACAGGTCTTTATTTCCTACACAGCGATGGTGTGTAGAATAAGCACTTAATCACTTAATTACATTTATGAATTGAAATAGTATGCACTTTTATGGCAAGGAGTATTCGTCGGTATATCAATAGAGAATGTCCAATCTCTGAATGCGCAGGTGGTAAATATACGACCTGGAATAGTTAAGGAATAACAGCAATGATACTTTAATGATTATAGGCTGGATACACTAGAGGGGGTTAATCCGGTCGCTTGTAAGCCGACAGGAGTAGGAGGGGGGGGGGGTAGAATCCGGCTGCCTCGTCCGGCCAAGGGTATCCCAGGTGAACCCACTGTAGTGCCGTTCAATGCGCCGGCGATCCTTGGACCACAGATGAAAGCAGTTGGACTCTTTGTGGGCCGGCTCTCTCCGGTCCACGGGGGAGAGACGTGAAGCGACCTCGTCTTGCAGAGCGTCTCCTCACCTTGCGTCCTCTCCGGGGGGGGGGGTTCCAACACACGGCAGTGTCGGGGGTCTTTATCCATGGAATAATCAAAGTATCCAAAGCATAATCCGTGCCTGGGAAGGCGGGCTGTCGTCGGTAGAATAATCCGGTATACAGGTCCACTCGCTCGTCGGCTCTGGGGCTCCTCGGGTGCAGCTTCACATAGGGTCAACCACCCTGGGTAAGCAGCCAGTTCTCTGCCCGAAACGATGGGGTACTGACTACGGTAGTATTCTCACCGCACGAAGCACTATATATTAACAGACTATTATTAGCTTAATAGACTACGTCCAACTCGACGATATAGTGCCAAATATGACTATTCAAATATTAATATACACGATGTCTCAATACCGATGGTAGGCCGAACTTGGCCTTACTCCCACACGTGGCGTCGCGGGGAGGCTTTACGTCTGTGACTCTATTGGAGGGTAAGAAACTGGACTGAAAAAAAAGTCCTACTTTAGTAGCGCAGTATATATACGCACTATGAACAAATAGTCCCATTAGTGGTGCGGTAGCCAAATTCCTATGCGGAACTAGGACTTGTTCGTACATGTCGAGCGGTACGTTTGAACTGGGTCTGAGGGGTATGGCAGCCTGGCACCAAGGTCTCGACCAATAGTAGAATGGAGACTATTATGGGATGTTCAGTAGGCTAGAATGGATATTCAATGCATATTGTACAAGGAATATACAAGGGATATCAGGGAATATTAGAGAATATACAAATACAATTAAATATATATATATAAATAAATATATATATTCGGTTTAATCTGGCCCTTCACAACAGTTATTGTTATGTTTGAAGGCTCACGGTGTTCCATTAAGGATACCAATTGTACACCACAGATACCACAAATTCTTTTATGAAAGAGAGACATCGAGAGGTTTTGTATCAGATTTGTATCATCAATTACTAACGTCCTCGTATGAAACCCTCCACTTAGAATCAATCTGGAGGAGGGATATACCAGACCTGGAAATAGATTTTGATTGGCAAGAAGCCTGGGCAAATGTTCGACTTGCATCAAGGAACCCGGACCATCAACAAACCAATCTTAACTATATTCATAGGACATACTTGACTCCTATAAGACTGAACAGAATGGGTCTTAAACAAGACTCCAAATGCTCCTCATGCACAAATGGGGACGAGGGGACATTTATGCACATGTACTGGGACTGCCCACCAGTTAAGATATTCTGGAAAGAAGTGACCCAGCAATTATCAAATCTCTTTTAGTGCAGAGCGAAGCGAATGCATCGTGAAATGTGAGTAATAAAAGTGTATGTGATGTTATGAATGAACATCTTGCTGAATGAACGTCATTCTGCTATAACCACGAAAACGGAATGAAATGATTGTGCGCATTCGGACATTTCTGACATCCTAAGAAAACTGACAGGAGGGAATGTTTGGTGTGTGCGTGTGTGTGCGTTCATGTGCGCTGTCCACATGAAACGCACCACATTACATTATAAGGTTATAATGTATATGGAAAGACAGACAATGAGTGTGTATGTATGTACAGTATGCGCACTGCCCGCAGTCAGTGACGGAGCCGCACCGTCACACAGAATAACTGAAATACTGGCTGGTGATTTGATTAAACAGCTTTGTGTTAGAATAAAAAAATGCACAGCGCATTTCCATAGCTGTGGATGAGTCCACTGACACCACTGAGAATGCTCAGTTGCTGGTGTTTGTGAGGTTTTATGATGAGGCAAAGGGGTAGTTTGTTGAAGATGTATTGCGCCTGACAAACCTCAGAGGACACACAAGGGGGGAAGACATAAGAGGACGCGCTGCCAAGTCTCTGGCAGCAATGAGTAGGTAAGAGAAGCCTATGTTCTGAAGAATCGTTCATGTTCTGAAGAACTGTTCATGTTCTGAAAGGTTGTTGCTAAAGATTGAGAAGATTGGATCAGTTGTACTTTTTTTTGGAATACTTGAAACCCTTTTGGAATATTTGATGCAGCCCAGCCTCACCCAGACTCTACCTCCAGCGGCCCCCAGGTAAATTGAGTTTGAGACCCCTGATGTAGATAGATAGGCAGTGATGCTACATACTGTAGACTAGAGGAAGAAGAGGAGTCCCTCAGTCCATCAGAGACTCCCCCATACTCTCCACCTTCAAATCCTGCCTCAAAACCCACCTGTTCTCCCTAGCCTTCAACCCCCCTACCCCCTCCAACCTGTTTGATGTTTGTTACTGTGGCTCTATGTTTCTGTGTATCTCATGCTGCTTTCCCCTGTTTCCCCTGTGGTCTTATGGCCTTTTTTGTTTCTTCGTTTTACTATGTTTCTCTGCCTATTGTCAGTGACTTCAGGTCCTTGAGAAGCGCTATATAAATAAAATGAATTATTATTATTATTATTATTAATTAGAGGAAGGTAGAGTCAACCTTCACTTTCCAACCAACTTTCCCAGTGTTTCAGACCACTGTATATCTATGGTACTATCACTCCTGTAGATGCAGAACCCTTGGCCCAGGCAGATGAATGTTTAATAGAACTAGAGGACGCAGAATGTGCTGCATCAGTGAACCAGCTGTAACATGAGACAGAGGAGAGCGCTCCCAGCTGAGGGAGGAAGGTGGGAGAGGAGGAGGAGGAGAGGAGGAGAGGATGAGGAGGAGGGGGGAGGAGGAGGGGAGGAGGAGGATAGAGCTGGCCAGCTGAGGGAGGGAGATGGGAGAGGAGGAGGAGGAGGATGAGGGGAGGAGTGGAGCATTGTGAGAAAGCACACTGTGTGGGGTAATGCAACCGTTGTGTATGAGAGAGCAGGCACTGCCGAGTACAGTACAAGACTAAGCCTACGTTCACACTGCAAGCCTTAGTGCTCAATTCTGATGTATTGCTCAGATCAGATTATTTCTGGTCGGCTGTTCGCATTTCTTTTTAAAATGTGGCCAATATCAGATTCCACTGTGAACCAGTCACGCTCCTGAACTGACCCGCATGGGCAAATTAACAATTGCTTTTTCACAAATGTCAATCTAGAGTGATGTAAAAAGGTTCTGTTAAAGTGGTATGTGGTCCAGTTATGCTGCTCTGATTACGTCCTCTTGTGTGAAATGTGGAAGTATATAATCTTCATGCATCTTTGCCATGTTTTCTACGCAAAATATTTCTCTTCAAAGTAACTAGTAACCGATGGGTTCAGATAAATGTAGTGGAGTAAAAAGTACAATATTTCCTTTGAAAAGTAGTGGAGTAAGTACAGTATAAAGTTCCCTAAAATGAAAATACTCACATACTCAAGTACAAGTAGCCAGAGCAGTACAGTACTTGAGTAAAAATACTTAGTTACTTTCCACCACTGGTAAATGTCAGACTTCTTTGGGAAGAGGAAAAACAGTGACAAATCAAGGAAAGGATATCCGAGACTCCTATAGAAAAAACACACTTAGGGGGCGGCTGATTGGTGCAGTGGGCAAGGCGCTCGCCTCTAACGCAGGAGACGCTGGGTTCGACCCCAGCTCTCGGCGTTGCTACCGTTCATACTAACACAATTGGCAAGTGTTAGAGGGTGGGAAAGCCGGTGGGTGGGGATTTGACGTTGTGGACAGCGACTCCTACAGGTCGGTTTGGTGACGCCGGTGCGACGGAAGCAGGAAGTAGCGGGGGCAGCGTGAGCGTTACTCCTCGCCACTGAGAGTTCGAGCTGCTGCGGTGAAAAGATGCGACAGGCTGCCTCCTCGTGTACCGGAGGGGACGCCTGAAATCTTTCCCCAATACATTTCCAGTTCCGCGTTCGCCTTCTGCGCTCTGATTGGCCACTGACGTTTCTGGTCATGTGACATGTGCGCCCAATCGTGTGACGGCAAGTTCTTTCGACGGTTAAGCTTAGGCACTCTTTCGAAGTTGGTTAAGGTTAGAGTTTGTCTTAGAGCAGGGCGATAGAACACCAGCCCTGATTCCAAACTCTAACCTTAACCAACTTCGAAAGAGTCGCCTAAGCTTAACCGGTGATAAACTAGGCGTTAGGTAGTTTGCAGGCTGTTCGACCCGGAAATGGGCAAAGACACAGCTCGTCACGCGATTGGGCGCACATGTCACATGACCAGAAACGTCAGTGGCCAATCAAGATTGCACCAGAAATGTCCGTGGCCAATCAGATCGCAGAACGCGGAACTGTAAATGTATTGGGGAAAGAATAGACGCAGAGGGGACACGCGATGCAAGGCTTCTGTCCTCACTACAACCGACCTGTGGGAGGCATAGTCTAGCAACGTTCAAGACAGGGGAGGAAAGAATTGGATAATACGAAACTGGGACGGGAGAAAAATAGAAACTGGGGAGAAAAAGTGGATAAAAAAAAAGAAAACACACACACTTATAATTGCCAGTAGCTTGGTGAGAATTTATCATCTTTCCTGCCTAGTGTCCTTCTCAGGTCCCAGATCTCTGATTGGGATAAAGCCTTCTCTGCCCATCAAGGACAGTGTTTCCTGTGTGCAGCTGTCTTTCCATATGCCCTCCCCCCAGGTGTGGATGATGTGCTAATGAGGTCTGTAATCCATTCACTGTATTCACACTGGTTTAGTCACAGAGTTGTTATGCTTGGAAATAGTGGTGGGCGATATGGACAAAATATCATCACAAGATATCTTTTGTCTGATGGTGCTTATTATGTTTTGTTTATACTTGTGTTTTGTCTGCTAAATGCTTAGGTCTTGTTTATACTTGTGTCTGTCTTGTCTGCTAAATGTCTTGTTTATAACTATCTTGCCTGCTAAATGTCTTGTTTATAACTATCTTGCCTGCTAAACGTATTGTTTATAACTGTGTCTTGTCTGCTAAATGTCTTGTTTATAACTGTGTCTTGTCTGCTAAATGTCTTGTTTATAACTGTGTCTTGTCTGCTAAATGTCTTGTTTATAACTGTGTCTTGTCTGCTAAATGTCTTGTTTATAACTGTGTCTTGTCTGCTAAATGTCTTGTTTATAACTGTGTCTTGTCTGCTAAATGTCTTGTTTATAACTGTGTCTTGTCTGCTAAATGTCTTGTTTATAACTGTGTCTTGTCTGCTAAATGTCTTGTTTATAACTGTGTCTTGTCTTCTACATGTCTTGTTTATAACTGTGTCTTGTCTTCTAAATGTCTTGTTTATAACTGTGTCTTGTCTGCTAAATGTCTTGTTTATAACTGTGTCTTGTCTTCTACATGTCTTGTTTATAACTGTGTCTTGTCTGCTAAATGTCTTGTATATAATTGTGTCTTGTCTGCTAAATGTCTTGTTCATGTTTTATATACTTGTCATATACTATCATGTCTGTCTGTCAAACAGACAGTTGAAAAACTGTTGAAAAGTAGCCTCTTGTCTAACACAATTAAAAAAAAGCGAAAAAATAAAGAAATAAAGATTTGTTTCTACACATCTTCACAATACGATAGTGCCATATTATTTTTCACTTTGCTTTTCTAAGGCTACAGGCTACTAAGGTACTACCAACACAAACCAACTGATAACAATATTCTTAGCATTTTGAGCGTAGACATCACGAACAACAGGTTCAACTGTGGCCAATATAGCTGTGGCAATGCGCCATATTGTCTGTCAAAACATACTATATACTACATACTAATGAATATATCACTCCATTTTCAGCCATTAACCTTCTGTATTGTCACAGTGAAAGGGTTAACCCTTTGGTAGTGTGCTAGTGAAAGGGTTAAAGTACAGCTTTGACTACAACTATAAATATAGCTTCACGCGGGGTCAGAGCGTGGGGAGAATATATGATGTAATCTAATGATGTAACACTTTGCAAAACATCTGAAAACATAGAGCCCTGCCGTGCAAGTCCTGTAACTCTATGGTAGGTGCCTGAGACGCATGCGTTTGACAGATCGCCACATTGTCCTGATGGTGGCGCTATAGAGTGCAACCTAATGTGGCCTGCAACACTGGTCACTCACAAATGTGTATGTTAACCCTTTCACAACCACACTACAGAAGGTTAACCTTTCACTACCACACTACAGACGGTTAACCGTCTGTAGTGTGGTAGTGAAAGGTTAACCTTCTGTAGTGTCACAGTGAAAGGGTTAACCCTTTGGTAGTGTGGTAGTGAAAGGGTTCAGTTTGGTCGCTCTAGCATTATGTGTATGTTAAGTTTGGTCGCTCTAGCATTATGTGTATGTTAAGGGTGGTCGCTCTAGCATTAAGTACTAATCATGCTCCCTTCTTGTTTGCTTGTCCATGTTCATGCATTAAAGTTGAACGGTTAGGACAACCAAAACAATCTGTGGAAAAGCCATGATGAGAAACACGAGAAGGCTGAGAATACACAGTATAATTCCTCATTTGATGCAATTTGCTTTATACTGTATCTGTCCAAGTGCAATATTAGATGGATCATGTCAAGACAAATTAACACATTCTTGTCTGTTAGTCCTGTTAAAGTGCAATTGTAACAGTGTGTGAATTCCTTTCCTTTCTTTCTTTCTTTCTTTCTTTCTTTCTTTCTTTCTTTCTTTCTTTCTTTCTTTCTTTCTTTCTTTCTTTCTTTCTTTCTTTCTTTCTTTCTTTCTTTCTTTCTTTCTTTCTTTCTTTCTTTCTTTCTTTCTTTCTTGTATTATTGTTGTTGCAGAAGTGTTGGAAGTTCATTGGTAGTTATTGCTGTATGCCTACTGTTGTCTATGAGATACAAATAAATGAGGGATGCATGATAAATCTGTGACCATATTGGTATTGGCCGATGAGCAGAACTGAGCAGATATCAGCAAACATATATCGGCTGGACCTAGTGATAGTGATTATTTTATTGATTGCATCAGTCTGATGGGGAAAGACTGGGCCAATGTGAACAACGTGTGTGTGTGTGTGTGTGTGTGTGTGTGTGTGTGTGTGTGTGTGTGTGTGTGTGTGTGTGTGTGTGTGTGCGTGCGTGCGTGCGTGCGTGCGTGCGTGCGTGCGTGCAAGTGTTTTTTCCTTTTTTGTCCATGCAGAGTTTGTTTCGGTAACATTACTTGCATGTGACAATGATGTACAACAATAGTATGTATATAATTAGATTATCATAGAAATGTGCTTTATTTATACAGATCATATCAACATCTGTAATAATCGGTTATTAGCCACAGAAATGTTAATATCGTTTATCGGCCAAAATTTTCATATCGGTGCAGCCCTAAAATAAAGACATAATTCCTATTAGAGGACAATTATTCAATCCTCTCAGCTCAGCATGCAACACACAAGTAGCTGCTTTTTATGAGTTCAATACAGTGTGATGAAAGTGTACATTCAGGTACCAGAGAGAAATATGACGTTATTATTATTATTATTATTATTCCCCAGTCAATGAAAGGAATTAGATTAGAAGTATAAATCTGACGACAGTAGCGATTGTTCAATGCTTCCGGCACACCAAAAAACACTGCATATCCCAAAGAGCCACTGATATTCTGACTGTATGCACTGTACTTTACTGTTACATTTGCACTCTGGTTGGATGCCAAACCTCTTTTCGTTGTCCTGTACTTGTCAATAGATTGTGAATCTAAGCAATGGCGTTAGCTCTCAGAGTGCGCAGACCATAGGATCAACAGCTAGGAGTGTACTGGTCCCAGGGAGATGCTCTCTGAGTGAGCGGACCATATAGGATCAACAGCCAGGAACGTCCCGCCCCCAGTGAGATCCTTTCATAGCTTGCCGTGGGGCAGGGAGGGTCCTGTCGATGCACATTAGGATGAATGTACCATGAATGCACCGATCAATGTCTCTCGACCGGCGCACACACCGCTGCCAATCCTTCAGAGATCAGAAGAGCAGCTGTGAGGGTGTTCCAGCGGCGCAGAGCGGGAAGCAGACCTGTTGTTTGTACGCGGGCCAAGAGAGACGAGCGGAATACGAGCGGCTGATCTGCGCTAAATTATGCCACGTTCCTCCCTGTAAACCACGGGTCTCAAACTTGCGGCCCGCGGGCCAATTGCGGCCCGCTGGATGATATTTTGTGGCCCCCTACTTGACATCAAAGTTTAGTGTTAGTGCGGCCCGCACGCAACTTTTTGCCGAGTCGTTGCGCGAGTTGGACATTTTATTTATTTTATCACTTGTAGGCTACCATAGCACAGGCTCATGACAGAAACGTGATTCCGGAGTGATACCAAGTGGAAGGAAAATATATGGCAGGCATCCTCAAAATTCTCCGCTATCTCCTCTGCAAGCAGTGCTCTGCATGTCCGGCTGCACTGCTCCACTGTCTGTGTCTGTCTATTCTGCTTTGGTCCAATCACATTCAGCGTCCCGTCAGCGTTTCCCCCCCCCCCCCCCACCCACAGTGAATCAGAGGCAGAGTAGGGCGGGTCTTCACGGAATGCGTGTCGTCTCTTTCAATGGGTCCGAGTCAGAGCGAGAGTTGACAGCGCATCTACAGGTAATCTAATCTGCAGGTACTGTACTGTAGCTAGTAGCCTAGTTTCGCCAGCAGGCAGCTAGTAGAAAAATATGGCATGTTCAAAGATGGCCAGTCGACAGTGAAAATCGCTGCAATTCAAAGGTGAATGGACTGAAAAATATGCGTTCATCCTCCCAGCACCAAACCAATGTGCCTAATTATGCCAAGAAACGGTAGCTCTTGTGAAGAGTGGCAATTTGAAACGCCACTACGAAACAAAACAGTTATTTTGATGCAACCTTTCTTTAAAATGCAGTGCTAAGAACCACAAAAATAAATGGAATGAAATCATCATATCAAGCTGCAAGCAGAATTATTGTTAAATCTATGTCACAACGAGAAAAAGCAACCAAGTCCTCACTCAGTGGCATGGGTGTTGGCTAAACACAAGAAGCCATTCTCTGATGCATACATATAAACTAATGTATTTGATTTGATTGAAGTTTATTTCAAATATGCAACATAACAAACAAACATCAAGTACATTATAGCCTTAAGCCGTTCAAATAATAAATGTATATAAAACATTTTAAATAACAAAGAACAAACAAAAAAGTCAAACAAAATCTTTTTTTTTTGTCATTTACATATTTGAAAAGGAATGGGCTCTCCTCTTCTACGATTAGTGTAAAATCACAGATCTCTGAATCCAGACAAGAAAATAAGCCTCTGCATAATCTTATACACAAGGAAGTTAAAGAATTATATTAAAGGCCAAAAAAAATAGAATGACATGTGCATGTAGCACGTAATAAGGCTGGTTAGTGTGTGTATGCGTGTGTGTCTTGTGTGCGACTGTGTTCACATGTTGTTGAAGCCCATCATTCCTTTCATATTGCCGGCGTCCCCCTGCAGAAACTGGATCATCGTTGACTGGAGGCCGGCCATCCCACCCATGCTGTGCAGAATGCTGGGATCTATCATCTTGGCCATCTGCTGGTTGAGCTTGGCCATCTGAGAGGGGTTGATGTTCCTCCTGTCGCTTCCTTTGAACAGGCCCTTGATGCTTACTACCTTCTTGACCATCTGGGCGAACTTGTTGTAATGGGTGAACAACTCCTGGACGTCCTGGGTGGCCACACCCGCTCCACGAGCCACTCTCGAGATCCGGTTGGGCTGTTTAAGGAACAGTTTGGGTCCGTCTTTGTTGTCCAGTTCCTGGTTATTCATGCTATCCATGATAGTCGTGAATTTCTTCAGTCTGGCCATGGACTCCTGCTCCTTGTCTTTACTCATGAAGTCAGTCCCAATGCCTGGGATCATTCCCATGATCTGTCCCATCGGTCCCACCTTCACGTTGTACTGGAACAGCTCGTACATGTCTCTGAGTGTGAACTGACCATGTATCAGTTTGTCAGTCATCCCTTGCACATTCAACTCTTTGCATTTGTCTATCAAACCTTCAATGTCTCCCATACCCATCAGTTTGCTGATGAAGGGCTGTGTCTTGAAGGGCTCAAAGTCATCAATGTGTTCTCCTGTACCGATGAAGATGATGGGACTCTTTGTGGCAGCCACAGCGCTGAGAGCTCCACCACCCTTAGCGTGTCCATCCAGCTTGGTGACGATGACGGACACCACGTCCACCTTGTCCTTGAAGGCCTTGGCCTGGGCCTTGCAGGCCTGTCCGATGGAGGCGTCCATCACGTACACGATGTTGTCCGGTTGCACTGCGTTTGAAACCTGCAACATCTCCTCAAAGAGAGAGTCTTCTTGTTTGTGTCGGCCGCTGGTATCAACGATGATGATCTCGAAGTTCTCCGCTTTGAACTTCTCAACGCCCTCGGCTGCTATGACCACAGGGTCCATCTCTGTGTAACTGCCATAGAATGGAATTCTGGCTTTGGTAGCGTTCTGTTTCAACTGATCAAAAGCACCAGCTCTGAAAGTGTCAGCACATATCAAACAGGTTTTCCAGCCTTTTCTTCTGTAGTAATATGCCATCTTGGAACAGGTGGTGGTTTTCCCGCTGCCCTGCAGACCGACAAACATGAAGACGTTGTTCTTGCCTTTGGTCGGAGTCCAGGCCTGGACACCGGGGTCCACCAGCTTGACCAGCTCCTTGAAGACGGCGTGCTGGATAATCCTCCTCTTGTTCAGGCCAGACGCCATCTCCTCCAGGTCTATGGCTCCTTTGACATTATCTCGGAGCTGTTTGACCAGTATGATGTTGACGTCGGCTTCCAGGAGGGCGGTGCATACCTCCTTCAGCATGGTGTCCAGGACCTCCTCGTTGATGATGGTGGCATTGCTGAGAGATCTCAGCGCCGATGTGATCTTTCTTCCTAGGTCGGCTAACACCATCTTGACGGTCCAAATGGAACAGACTCAATCAGATGAAATAAGGGCCTCGAAGGCTTAGGCCCCTGCGGTGGTCAGCTCTCAGCTCACGGGGGTCAAGGGAGAGATCCGGGGGGGATTGCAACCGATGATTTCCTTTCCACAGCAAACCGGTAGGCAAGGCACCCTGGTCTAGAAATACAGGCTTCAATCTATGTTGTTTAGGGTATCTGTTCAGTACTGCTCAGTACTGTTTCAAGATGCACACTGAGCTCTTCTTCTTCTTCTTCTTATTTGAATTTCCGGCAGTGTAGACGCATCGTGGCGTATTACTGCCCTCCACAATTCTTGCTTCGCCCACCCTTGAGAAAGTTTACACTCCTCTTCTTCTTCTCATCTTCAAAACACATTTCTATCGTCTCTGTCTCCTTCTTCTCTGCTCCTCTTGTCATACAATCACAATACAAACATCATCTCCTCTCATCGCCACCAGAATCCTTCTTCTTCCCCTGATCACTTCTTCTTCTTCTTCTTCTTTTGAATTTCCGGCAGAGTAGACGCATCGTGGCGTATTACTGCCCTCCGCACTTCTTTTGATGATCTCTTCTTCTTCTTCTTCTTCTTCTTCTTTCTTGGCGTATTTCTTCCCTCCTCATTTCTTATACTACACTAGTGGTGTTCCATCTTTAGGCCTCTTCAACTCACACTTTCTCCTTCTTCTCTGCTCCTCTTGCCTGTCCAATACTAATACATACACTAACGCTATATCCTCTGGTACAACTCTGAAGCATGCAGAAATGTCAGCACTGCCTCTGTGATCAACTGGTGGTTCTCATTATCCATGCCAAAGAATGATTTAAGAGAGAAGGAAGATACTCCCAGCTCTACCAGACTTTTATAAAAGATTTCCCTCTCTTTCCTATACCTTTCACATTTTAGGAAGACATGCCCGACAGTTTCAGTCTCTCCACATTCACACACCCCATCTGGATGTTTGCCCACAATGAACAAGCTACTGTTCAACCCACAGTGCCCCAGCCTCAGTCTACACATCTTCACCCTATCACTCCTTGACCCATATCCCTCCACCTTGATCTTGACCCGAGGCTGCAGAGAGAAATAGTGCCTTCCCTTGGTCCCCCTTTCCCACTCATCCTGCCACTCAGCCTCAACTCCTTTCTTTATCTTATCTCTGAGTTCTACTCTTCCCATTGAAATACCTATCTCTTCCTCCCTTCCCAGGCTCTGTTTGGCAAGGGAGTCAGCCATCTCATTCCCCGCAATCCCAGCGTGTCCCGGGACCCAACAAAACTCCACTGACCAGCCTGCCTTCGCAATCCTATATAAAACCAACATTATTTCCTGAATGAGATCAGGGCGAGCTTTAGACCCACCTGCACTCAGAGCCATCAGTGCAGCAGCCGAGTCAGAGCATATAATCACCTGGCTTGGTCCCACTTCCTCCACCCACCACAATGCCCAGAGGATGGCAAGCAACTCTGTCACAAATACTGAGCTGCCATCGGATATTCTTTGTCCCTTACCGATCCCTAACCAAGGCACCCACCACCCAATCCTGCTCTCCCACTTTCAGGGTCCACAGAGCCATCAGTGTACACCTCCAGAGCCCCTGATTCCAGAAGGAACCTCTCTATTTCCTCCACAATCTCGCCCTTATCCTCCTCCTTCAAGAACCTAAGTTCAATGACTCGATCAGGCAATAGCCAAAATGGCACTGATAGCCACCGAGTATGCTCCGCCACTCCCCCCTGATGCAGTCTCAACTTCCTGGCCCACTGATCAATACTGGCCAAAAAAGGTTTATACTTATCCCCATCTCCTGAAAGTAAACACCTAGCTGGGAAGGACAGACTTGTCCCACTCAATTTTGCCCAGTACTGTAGCCCTAACTTTACTCTCCTCAGGTTTAGGGGCAACTCCCCCATTTCCACCAATAGTGCTGAAGCAGGGGTGGTCTTAAAAGCTCCACAGCAGATTCTCAAAGCCTTGCACTGAAGCACATCCAGCTTTCGCAAATTAGACTTGGCCGCAGAGCCGTACACATAACAACCATAATCAATTGTTGACCTGATCATCGCCTGAATTGTTGAATATATATAGATACACAAATGTTCTAGAATGTTTGGTTATGACATCATACTGTGACATCACAAATGTTCTAGAATGTTTGATTATGACATCATACTGTGACATCACAAAATGTTCTAGAATGTTTGATTATGACATCATACTTTGACATCACAAATGTTCTAGAATGTTTGGTTATGACATCATACTGTGACATCACAAATGTTCTAGAATGTTTGATTATGACATCATACTGTGACATCACAAAATGTTCTAGAATGTTTGATTATGACATCATACTGTGACATCACAAATGTTCTAGAATGTTTGATTATGACATCATACTGTGACATCACAAATGTTCTAGAATGTTCTATTATGACAAATAAGACGGTTCAATGACTTTATCTAAATCCAATCAATATTCCTAATGCCGTTTCAATGTAAAGGTTATAAAAATAAACATATAAACATTCATATAATACAATAACCTAAATATATAGCTTTGGCTCCTCTACACCCCTCAGCACAGCAACCAGAATAACTGAAATATTGGCTGGTGATTTGAATAAACAGCTTTGTGATAGAATAAAAAAATGCACAGCGCATTTCCATAGCTGTGGATGAGTCCACTGACACCACTGAGAATGCTCAGTTGCTGGTGTTTGTGAGGTTTTATGATGAGGCAAAGGGGTAGCTTGTTGAAGATGTATTGCGCCTGACAAACCTGAGAGGACACACAAGGGGGGAAGACATAAGAGGAAGCGCTGCCAAGTCTCTGGCAGCAAGGAGTAGGTAAGAGAAGCCTATGTTCTGAAGAATCGTTCATGTTCTGAAGAACTGTTCATGTTCTGAAAGGTTGTTGCTAAAGATTGAGAAGATTGGATCAGTTGTACCTTTTTTTGGAATACTTGAAACTAGGGATGCTCGATATTGGCTTTTTTACCGATACCGATATACCGATATTGTCCAACTCTTAATTTCCGATACCGATATCAACCGATACCGATATATGCAGGGTTTCCCCCCCCCCAAAAAAAGGAATCATTTCAGGCAATTAACATTACATATCTCTTGTTGTGGAATTAACACAACATTATGCATACTTTTGACAATAAATAAAATCAGAATTTGTTCTTACTTGCTTGTCTGGGTAAATAAAGGTTATAGAAATGTAAAAAAAAAAGAAGAAATTAAAATTAAAATTATATATATATTTTTTGAAAACCGATCCCGATATTTTCCGATATCACATTTTAATGCCGATATCGGCCGATAATATCGGTAGGCCGATAATATCGGACATCCCTACTTGAAACCCTTATTTTTTTTTTATTTTTTTTTTTATATTTGATGCGGCCCAGCCTCACCCAGACTCTACCTCCAGCGGCCCCCAGGTAAATTGAGTTTGAGACCCCTGCTGTAAACCTTCTGTACTCCTGGCAGGGGGATGATACATAATTCAAGTTGCCTGGGAGGAGGTTAAAAGTTGAGGGACCCGTTCTAACTAACTAATGTAAGAGATTAGGTTCAATTCATTCTATGTCTGATTATAAACAAGAATCAAACCGCACTTTTGTATCTAATTTACATTCTATTGTTTTTATTACTGCCTATTTTTAAACTGAATGAAACCGTAAACAGAGCCTATTGGGATATTACATTTACATTTACATTTAGTCATTTAGCTGACGCTTTATCCAAAGCGACTTACAAGTTCTGTACGACAGGTCATCAGGAAGGGTACAACTCTATCAGCTGAGTAACAATATTCATCAAGGTGTTGAGTGTTACAGTGTAGGTTAGTTTATTAGGACAAGTGCATGATGACAGTAAGGTTAGTTAGGGTTAGATTTATTTAAATTTTTTTAATTATTATTTCAGATAATGGTTGAAGAAGTGCGTCTTTAGTCGACGGCGAAAGATTGGACGGGATTCGGCTGTCCTAACTGGGGTGGGTAGTTCATTCCACCATTGTGGGGCAAGGACTGAGAATAGGCGGCTTCTCTTTGGTGACCCTCCCGGCGCTCGGATAGGAGTAGGTCTGAGGCGGCCAGAAGATGCAGAGCGTAGGGGTCTTGAGGGTGTGTAGTTAGAGACCATTGACCGGAGGTAGGCGGGAGCAGTTCCCTTTGCTGCACGGTATGCTAGGTCGAGGGCCTTAATCCTAATGTGAAAAACTGTGAGGAGCCTAAGTCAAATACTTTGATTCCGATCGAGTTTGAATACTTCTGTTACAACACATCATTATTTTCCCTGCAAAGAATGTTCCCTGATAACCGTGGGGCCATAAATGGTAAATGGTGCATTTGTATAGTGCTTTTATTGAAAGAGCTTTACAATTTATGCCTCACATTCACCCATTCACTCACACACACACCGATGGCAGAGGCAACCATGCACCAAGGTGCCAACCTGCTCATCGGGAGGAGTTAGGGGTTAAGTGTCTTGCTCAAGGACGCTTCGACGCGCTGGCGGGAGGAGCGGGAATCAAACTGGGAACCTTCCGATTACCAGATGACTGCTCTACCTCCTTACCCACTGTCACCCCAATAGGAAGTAGGGAGGGGATACATGCACGCAACATGTAAACAACAACAGTCATTTTGGACCTGCCAACATTTTTTAAATGATAAATTAATTAATCAATAATCTTTTAGGGGGAATGTTTACATACGAGACATGTTTTTGATATGGGACATGTTTGTGATATGGGACATGTTTTTATTGTGGGACATGATTTTGATATGGGGCATGTTTTTGATATGGGACATGTTTTGGGACATGTTTTTGATATGGGACATGTTTGTGATATGGGACATGATTTTGATATGGGACATGTTTTTGATATGGGACATGTTTGTGATATGGGACATGTTTTTATTATGGGACATGTTTTTGATATGGGACATGATTTTGATATGGGACATGTTTTTGATATGGGACATGTTTTTATTATGGGACATGTTTTTGATATGGGACATGATTTTGATATGGGACATGTTTTTGATATGGGACATGTTTATGATTTTGATATGGGACATGTTTTTGATATGGGACATGTTTTTGATATGGGACATGTTTATGATTTTGATATGGGACATGTTTTTGATATGGGACATGTTTGTGATATGGGACATGTTTATGATTTTGATATGGGACATGTTTTTGATATGGGACATGTTTGTGATATGGGACATGTTTTTATTATGGGACATGATTTTGATATGGGACATGATTTTGATATGGGACATGATTTTGATATGGGACATGTTTTTGATAGGGGACATGATTTTGATACGGGTTAAAACAACAGTGGGCCTCCACCTTTTGGAGGCTAAAAGGCAAAATAAAAGTCAAACCGCAATGCAGAGGAACCAGGAGATATTGCGATTAGTCAACTCTGTCCCGAAGACCTGCGTGTGCTGCCTCTTTACCTAAGAGTAACGGACGATGGTACCATACAGTAGGTACAGTAGGTATGGTACCATGTCTGGCAGTGTGACTACATGAGTAGAGCTCTGGACTCATGATCGCAAGATCACCGGTTCGAGCCCCGGGTCAAGGCCGTTGTCGGAATGTGGTGTTGTTGTCCAACAGGGAGCACTCCGTTCAGGGGTTCCCAAACTTTTCAGGCCGGGACCCAGAAAATAAGGCGTCAGAGAGCCGCGGCCCAATGCACATTGTCAGGCTTTATTTTTTAATTTTTTTTGCCAGGTGACCGATTTTTTAAGCCAAATATCACTTCAATCCTATTAAGTTAGTTCAAGTTAGTTATTCATTTATATGTGCTATTTATGAGAGGGCTAACTTGTTGCAAAATAATAATGATAATAATAATAGCCTCATTAAAATACTATTGTTGCTTCGGTTGTTTTCAGCGTTTTATGTGCATAATCTGTTATTTAGTTTGAAATGTTCGTTGAAATAAGTAGTTTTCTTTTTTTTTTTTTTTTTATCATCTCGCGGCCCTCCCGTGGCTGCTTGCGGCCCACCTTTGGGTCGCGACCCCGACTTTGGGAACCACTGGTGTAGTGTGATGTGTGCCTGGTTGCCAGTGTATGGCAGCCATTGAGCCTGTGTGGCACAAGGTTGGCTGCTAAACAGTGGTGGTGAAGGAGGCAATTTCCACCCTACATTGTAAAGCGCTTTGAGCATCTAGAAAATCGCTATATAAATGCAATGATCATTCATTCATTCATTCATTCATTCATTCATTCATATGGTCTACCCACACCTGCACAATTAATAAATAAGTAATTTACTATGTCGCCGACATGAATGGGGTGGTTTCTGTGTCGACGGGACTGAAATAGTAACACACTGACCTTACTACAAACGAGCTCTGTGGATGACTCATACATAATTGAAGAGGCTTCCATAAGGCTCCACAGCCATCTATACAGTACGTCCTGTTTCCTGCAGTCTCTTACATCAGCTAATCCGGCCAAACACGCCCCCAGAAGACCTGTTCATTGAACCAAAATGGAGGATGCTGCTGGGGCCTTGCGGGGACCTCGGCCAATGCTCCCTGGCCCAAATAACAGGCCGGCTGACATGTTGGTGACTTTCATGGGAGAGAGTGCCATTTGCCCAGAGCGACGGGACGCACTGCTTCTCATCGAGCGCCATCAGGATGAAGGCCTCTCTGTGCCACAGCGCGTGGGACTGTCCGAAGCAGATTACCGTGACCAATTAGCATCGAACAAAGCAGCAGTCTGACGAGAGGAGAGGCTGGATTAAAAGAACATTTTGACTAAATTGTTAAAAAAAAAATTATACAAATTTACAAAATGTTGTCAAAAATCAGGATGAGGGCCTCGTTGAGCTGTAGTGCGTGAGGACTGTCCAAAGCAGATTACTGTGGCCAATTAGCATTGCGCAAAGTAGCATTCAGACGAGAGAGAGGCTGGATTAAAAGAACATTTCGACTAAATTCTTTTTTTTTTTACGATGGGAAAACCATGCGTTTGTGACCTACACAGTCTAAGAAATGCCTTTTTATTCTCACTAGTGGTGATTTCTGAATTGTTTTATATCTAAAAGCCATGCTGGCTAGGTGTTTTACTTTGCTGAGAACAACGGCTAGTGCAGTTCAGTCCGCCAGTCAGTCCAACTGTCCCCGAAAATGCTAAATAAGAATTATTTCCATGACATCAGATAAGATAAGATATTACTGATCCCCTTGGGGGAAAATCCGGGGCGTCATAGCAGGGTAATAGTAGAAAGACGATAAATATAGGCAATACAATTTGATCTGAAGATAAAAATATGAGAAGAATAAACAATGCAAACAATATAATTAACTCTGAATATAAAAAGATGAGAGAGAACTTCAAAAAGCCAGAACTTGTACACCTGATTTGCAGCTATCTTTCCTCTGCAAGCTGTCCTCCGGGACCACCCAGGTCCACCACACTGGATCTTCCCAATAGCCTCCGGCTGCAGCTCCGGAGCGATCCCCTCACTAGACGCTGTGGCAGCCACAGAGAGCGCGCGCTGGTTGGCGGAAAGTACGGAAGTTTCACTTAAGGGTTAGGTTTAGGCCCT
The DNA here is from genome assembly GCF_963971535.1 of Notolepis coatsorum. Taxonomy (NCBI): domain Eukaryota; kingdom Metazoa; phylum Chordata; class Actinopteri; order Aulopiformes; family Paralepididae; genus Notolepis; species Notolepis coatsorum. The sequence continues at coordinate 150,630,981 of NC_140172.1, read as the reverse complement.
CATCTAAGAGAGGTTAAGGTTAGAGTGACAGTCAGGGCTGGTAATCCTTCTTGTAACAAAGCAACATAGGCCCTCAACCATAGAGGTTAGAGTTAGGGTTAGGGTTAGGGTTGTTGAAGTATTTTACTGTATTGTACCCATTCTGCAATCTGTTAATAAAGTTTTCAATCAATCAATTCCTGGCCGCGACCCTCTCTCCAACCGCACGTCTCAACCGAGCTTGGTCAAGGGGGAGGGGCTAGGCCCAATGTGGAGTGACGTCCCCTTCGTCGCCAATCAGCGCGCGCTCTCTGTGGTAGAGAAACGTCCGTACTCTCCGCCAATCAGCGCTAACTTCCGTACTCTCCGCCAATCAGCGCTAACTTCCGTACTCTCCGCCAATCAGCGCTAACTTCCGTACTCTCCGCCAATCGGCGCGCGCTCTCTGTGGCTGCCACAGCGCCTAGTGAGGGGATCGCTCCGGAGCTGCAGCTGGACGCTACTCGATCTTCCATCAATGTTACATCTAGGAACACCAGGAGGCGCCACCAACACCTGACATTTTACCCTGTTGTATCTGTTGTTCTATCCTCTGAATCTGAGGCACAATATTTAAAGCTAGAGCACCAGCAGTCATTTATCCATTCAGGTGCATTCCACGTGGGGAAATGGGGAAGTAGGGCACATACACGCACATGGACCCGCAAATAATTTTCTTTGTGATAAATTCATTAATCAATTATGTTTTGGGGGAAAAGCGATGCTTTTATTCCGCACCTTTCTGAAAAGCTCTGTGGATGTAATATTAAAAAAGAAAAAAAAGCATTACTCTACATAAAAATTATATCTATACAGCACCTTTAATACTGAAACAAGATGATCCCAAAATCCTAGGATTGGAAGATGATGGTTCTGTGTCGTCATAGAAACGATACTAGGAGACAAATGGCGCTGTGAGACGGTAACAGTGTCTCCCAGTGCTGAAAAACTTCTGTGATCAAATGTAGGGGCTGTGAATCCATCCCCTTCTTATGGCTCTAGCTTAAAACCAACCCACAACGTTTTTGAACACTGCCACTGGACAAAGAAATTTGCTTCGTCTCAAGTGACAGAGCCTGGTGTCTATAAGACATCTTACTCTAGCTAAATATTCTGTAGTAAGGGGAAATGTACACCTACAGTATGCACACACACACACACACACACACACACACACATGCTCAAGCACACACACACGCACATGCACACACACACACACACACACACACACACACACACACACACACACACACACACACACACACACACACACACACACATACACACACACACACATACACACACACACACGCACAAGCACACACACACGCGCGCACATGCACACTCGCACATGCACACGCAGTCTGAAAGGTTTGACTGTGTACACCGCAGACAGGAAGTGCTGACAGTGTAGAATTGAAATCAAGGTCAAGGAGCCAGCTAATACCTATACCCAGGGCCCTTACTCACAAAGCTGTTCTGGGGTCAGTGACCAGGAACACTTGTCTTCATTACCGTATTCAAACTACAACAGACAGCATCTGACTCTAGATCTGTGACCAGGAACAGTCTTGTGCTCATGACCTCATTCAAACCAACAGACCGAAACTACTTTGAAGTTAATTAGATTATTTTCTGCTATTTTTCCAACAAAGTTGACCATTTCATTTGTGTTGTTGATTTAGACAAAATTATGTATCACCTCTCACAATTGTATCCCCACAATACAATAACACTGGTAGACAATGAATAAGAATTGATATAATTATAATGCCCTACTAAGCAGATTGTTCCCAATCCGTATAACACAAGAAACACAGTTAACACTTTAACTGCCGGAAGACGCTTTTAGGCGTCCTTCCCCGCCATGCTCAAGTTGCCGAAGACGCCGTAACTCGTCTTTGATATCAATATTTCAAAAATCTGTGATCGGAATCATATTTCCTTTCCGGGGCCCTGAGACACAAGTGTGGTCTCCTCTCAATCCTCTAGCGGTTCAAGACCGCCATCTGGTGGCCGATCGGCAGATCGAAAAAACGGATGTTACCTTTAACCCGGTAGGACTCACTCCATATGGGGTCCGGGCACTCGCTAGTGTTAGAGAGACTCAGTCTTCACACAGTGAACATCGATCGCTGCAAATAACTCGAAAAAACAACATGATTTGGACGTATATATTATTATACAACCTGGAAATGGACCGGATATTTCTATATCCCATAATAGGAAAATGTCTGTTCCACGCTCATCGCCCAACGGCGCGAGGAAGATACGGTAAGATTCAGCGTTATTTTTCAATGTGTACGATACTAACTGCTATGATGAACATTTGACCCACATTAGATGAATGGTATAACGCTGCCCACGGAATTATAAACGCCCCCTCGGCCATCCGGTCAACATCAGATTACGTGTAGTAACTTCCAGAAGTCCGTCCAGTTGGATTTTTTTATATCGCGCCGATTGCCATCAAACTGTATTTCATCATCAATATAATGCATTTGGGGCTATAGATCACGTTCTGGAGAAAGCTGCAGAAAGAGATGAAAACATACTTATACATTAGACCATACTTTAGTATGAATATGTGAATGAAAAAGTTTAACGTTGCTTCACCCTGAACAATACATATAGGACATTGAATGGGCCCTAATAATGGCAATTTAGCAATAGAATTTAAAAAGTTATAGCCCTGCAAAGAAGGGGAATTTCTCCATAGACAAATAGAGCCGGCAACCTATGGTATATCATGAATTTAGCCTTAGGCAATCAAAGTGTTAATGTGTTTTCCCCCCTATAAGCTCAGGATATTTGCGGTGGGCCTCTCCGATCTTGTGGTGAGTCTGTGTGAAACACTGTAATCCGTGTTGTACAGTCAGAGGAGGATGAACACCACCCACCCAGGAGGACCACAAACACTACCAGTGTTCTTCTTAAGGCTTCTTAACCATGTGTTGCTTTGTTTCTGCCAGTGTTCTTCTTAATGTAACATTTGGGTCTTTTACTCTCTCCTAGGAGTAAAAGCTCCTAGCGCCACCCTGGAGTATTTCACCCTCTCTATTCTTCCAGGTTGTCCTGATTGCTGATTGACGCCTGCTGTGTGTTTGGCTCTCTTTATAATGGCCTTGTGTGTATTCTCTCATTTGTCAGTTCTTCATCTAACGTTACCGTGATTAGCTGTCTACGGAGAGTTGTGTTGCTCCAGGCCTGGAGAATGCGGCTGCCGTGTTTTTGACTATTGTTTAATTATTATTTAGTTTGTTTTTCTTTTGTATAATACCAGTATCGCTCTTGATGTTTCAAAAATAAAAGGAAACACTCTTTTTTGTGAGAAGAACAACTACCGTCTCCGCACCTTTCTTCTGTACTGCATTTGGGTTCAACACACCTACCTGAGCCGTAACACTTACAGTAAGGCTTCTTAACCATGTGTTGCTTTGTTTCTGCCAGTGTTCTTCTTAAGGCTTCTTAACCATGTGTTGCTTTGTTTCTGCCAGTGTTCTTCGTAAGGCTTCTTAACCATGTGTTGCTTTGTTTCTGCCAATTAGCCATCCACTTTCACAGGGAGCACAGATTGAGTGATCATACGGGCCATAGAGAAGAAAAGAGGATGACTAATACTAAGAGCTGAGTATCCAGTGCCAAATACCGATACCTGGCAAATGGCAAATGGCAAATGGCTGCATGTATATAGCAGCTTTTATCCAAAGCGCTTTACAATTTTTTCCTCACATTTGACCCATTCACTCAAACATTCACACACCGATGGCGGAGGCAACCATGCAAGGTGCCAACCTGGTCGTCGGGAGCAATTAGGGGGTTAAAGGCAAGGGTGGGTTTTGAGGCGAGCTTTGAAGGTGGAGAGTGTAGGGGAGTCTCTGATGGACTGAGGGAGGGAGTTCCAGAGTCGGGGTGCAGTGCGGGAGAAGGCCCGATCTCCAAAGTTTTTGAGTTTGGATGTCGGGACAGTGAGGGAGGCAGTGGAGGAGGACCGGATGGAACGGGTGGGGTGGTAGGGAAGAAGGAGATCAGTCAGGTAGGGGGGGGCCGGGCTGTGGAGGGCTTTGAAGGTGAGGAGTAGTGTTTTAAAGTTTATGCTGTGTTTGATCGGGAGCCAGTGGAGAGAGTGGAGGACAGGAGTGATGTGTTCACGGGACCGGGTGTTAGTGAGGAGGCGGGCGGCTGAGTTTTGGACCATTTGCAGTTTATGGAGGGAGCGGGAGGTGATGCCAGTGAGGAGGGAGTTGCAATAGTCCAGGCGGGAGGAGATGAAGGCGTAAATGAGGGATTCAGCAGCTTCAGTTTCCTAAGTTCAGTTAGGAAAGAGGGATGAGGCTTTGGAGGGCGGTAGAGGAGTAGTGCAGACGGGGCGAAATTAACTTTTTGACTCACCGGCCAGTGGCGGGTAGATGGGAAGAATCTACCCGCCAAGCATATTTCTTACCTGCCAACTTTTTTTTGATTAAAAAAATAATAATTATTATTTTATATAATTATTTTTTAATAAAATATATATATTATATAATCATACTTGTAGTTGTATTATCTGCGAGACATCGCCACCTCGCTGTCTGCAAACAGCTCCACTGTCTGTGTGTATACTCGAGTGGCCTCCAGCTCCAGCAAGGATTCTCCGGCGCTGCAGCTGGACCCTAAACTCTTACATTCAGCATGAAAGGATTCTCCTGCGCTGCACCTGGACCCTATTCAGCAGCCCTCATGCGATGTAAGCCAGGGGCTCGAATACGCATGTTGTAGGACATTGATGTCAGGAGCTATCTGTAGCTACTGCTGGATGGCGTTGGGACAACGCCTCTGAACTATTTAGTTTACTGGGACATTTCGTAGTGACTAGTGAGCTAACATGGGCTAACATGAGCTACCTAGCCAACGGAGGTATTATGCACTGGACACTTGCTGGAGCAGTTGTTGATGTCGCGAGCTATCAGTAGCTAGCCAGCTGGATAACGTTACACAATGCCTCATGTATTAAACTAAAAGTGAATAGTTGACTGGGTCATTTTGTAACAGTAGCTAACATCAGCTCACGGAGGTCCCTCTGACTAGACTAACGTCACGGTGACTGTCCTCTGTTTACATGCAGCATACAGAAACAGGTGCGGGAGGGGTAGGAAGAGCAGTGCGCGGTGCGCTGCATGTCTGTGCTGAGACAGCGAGTGAGAACTCCGCTCAGAATTGGATCATGATTTTCGGTTTTCACATGACTATTTGATTGCCCGCCACACGGCAGGCAGACCTCTCAGTGGGAGGCGCCAAACGTAAAAACTGAGCGCCAATGGCGGGTGGCGGGCTCTAGTTTCGCCCCCCTGAGTGCAGTGATAGAGTTGGGGAGGGAAAAGGCAAGGTATTCAAAGGATAGCATGGGAGGGAGGTTTAGGTGCAGTTCAGTGATGGATAGGGAGAGTTTGTGGAAAACGGCAAGACCCCCCCCTCGGCCAGAGAGGCAGGGCTTGGCAATGAAGCAGTAGTTTGGGGGGGTAGCTTGGTTGAGGGAGTAGAAGTCCGAGGGCTGTTGCTAGGTTTCAGTGAGTTACGTGCGTCATGTGTCCCGCTGTATGAACGGAAGAAACGGCCAATCTATATATCTGGAAACAAACACGCTTATTGGCTCATTAACGCTGGTGAGATCAACTACTGAGGTATCTAATGAAACAGTGTTCTTCGATACTCAATAGTAATGAAGGAATTCAATCTATCAATACCGTAAAAATATAGAATTCTGATACCCAGCCCTATACAAGACAAGTCTACAGTAGGTCTAGGTGCTACTATATATAAATACTGAGAGAGAAATGCACACAGACACACCATGCACACCTTTAATTTGAGCCGTTTGGCCTTCCGTGACATTGTGATGTCACAACGATACGCTCATTGCATGGGTGGGCCTTGACCTGTGTGTCTCCGTTTTTCTCTTTTTTCATTTTTATCCGATTAATCGTTTCAATGAATTAATCAACTATCAAAATAGTTGTTGCAGCCCTACTTTGTATGCATTCACTCCACCTCTAAATGTATTTTCATTGTAACAAGTTACAATAATGAGATACAGATGGATGTAGGATTTCTAGCCAAGGCTAATTTGGAACGCCTGTCCCTGGTTAGGCTTTTCTACTTAACCTCTTAAGGCCTAGCCATATTTTCAGAAAATTCGCCTAAAAGTACATACCCAAGTAAATGGAAGATTGATCCACTTCTACAAGGTCCATTTGCATGTTCTTGGTATCTAGGGACATCTATGGACCTCGGTGTATGTATTCCCAGTGTCAGAAATATTGTGTCTGTTACTATGCTTGAGTAAATTGTAATGAACCAAAGAAGAATATTTTGAATAACACCATGCCAACATTGACCAAAAGTGAAAAATTCAGCACCTTCTTGAGATCAAGTGTACAAAAAATCTAAGCAAATGAATAAAGGGCAGATGATTTACAGTTTTTTTTGTAGATACAGTACTAAATTTTGCCATCCGGACACATGAAATATGAATATAGAATATCAGGCCTATAAATTACCTTATTATGGCCAAGTCATACATCTATGGATCGGCCCAAATTAAATCTCCTCTTTCCAATGGCAGAGTTAAATCTGGATTTAGTACAGGGTAGCAAAGATAGCAATGATACTGTGAATTAAATCTACTGTAAGTACAGTTACTTTTGTATAATGTCCAAAGCTCCGCCATTTTTTACCGAATTGAGACACGTTTTTCCCTAGACGTTTACGGAAAGGTAAAGAAACAATATGACCCCAAGGGGATCAATAAAGGAATATCTTATCTTATCTTTTTGGCAATAACGTTGAGGTTTGTTCGACCTGTGAGATATAAACAAGATTTTCACGTCAATATTTGTTTTTGTATATTCATTTGTCTGCGGCTGGTGTGAGCTGGGTAGTGTAGTTTTATGAAATTTACGTCCATCGAAAGCCCTGGGTCTCCTCTTTCTTAGGACTACAATGATTTCATGACGGCTTCCTGTCCTCGCGTCTAAATCGTCCGTTTTCCGGTGCAATGCGCAGAGATTTTTATAAGCTCATATTTCACTAATAACACTTAAAATCATTGGTAAACAAACGTAGTGCTGAAAATATACACTTTGAATGCTGTTTTGATAGGGTTAGGGTTTTTACTCTTGGCTACATTTGAAAAAGAAACACAACATCTTAATACGGACTGTATTGATCCATTTGTGATGTGAAATAAATCTCGGCCCGGTACCGGTAACCGAGGTTAGATGTGGTCATTACATCATCATTACCAAAAGTAGATAACATTTGCACATAATTAATAGTGGCAGCCTGTAATCATGACGTTTTGGTGTGAACACACCTTCTTCAGAATGAAGCATGAAGGGTAAGTGACCCTAGTATATACAAGTCAAACAGGAAGTGACAACACATTCCCACAAGAGATCTGCAAAAAAGTACAAAATACCACTTACAAGCACAACCTTTTCAGAATTATGTAAATCAAAAAGAAGCGTGTAAATCAAAAAGCGTGATATTGTGAACAAATACTGGTACATTTTAAAGTCAGATCCTAAGATTGGAGGTGTGTTCCAGGAACCACCCAAATACTTCTACAAACAGCAACCTAACTTAAGGGACCAGTTAGTTAAAACAGATTTCCCCCAAAAATTTACCCATTTTATGGCTAATATTCCAAATGGCAATTTTCCATGTTTGTCTTGTACCCAATGTCATGGCATGATTAAAGATACATTTTATTTACAACCAAGTACAGGTAGGAGTATCGCTGTTAGAGGCCGGATTACCTGTAATTCTGATTTTGTTGTTTACTTGCTTAAATGTCCTTGCAATCTTTACTATGTTGGAAAAACAAGAAGACGTTTTAAAAATCGAATTTCGGAGCACAAATGTTCTATAAGAAGAAATTACGAGAAGTCTTCAGTTGCAAGGCACTTTAATAAGTTAGGACATGATATTTCTGGCTTAAAATACATGGGTATAGAGCAGGTCTTGAGACCACCAAAAATTTGGAAAAACCTGGAGTGCGTGCCTGGACAATGTTTCCCTATTTTTATGTATGATATCAGAGGTTACAGCACCCAGTGTCAAGTATAGTGAGGTGAGCGCGTTCTACTACTTTTTTCACATAATTAATAGTGACACTCTTTACATGATCATACAATAATTACAATGACATCACATTACTATATAATACTGCTCCAAGGAAAACAATTATGATGAAGTTAGAAATATAAAGTATATGTATATTTAGGTTTTACGACATGTAGCCGACACATGATGGCCGACAGTATAGTAAATATCTATTTTCATGATGGATATATGATACTTTCATATTGAGAATACTATTTGGTCAAAATATCTTATTTTTTCCCCCATATCTTTCATAGCTTTAACATTATTTGGGTGCCGATATTTAGTTTTCCAGTACAAATTACAATGCGATATAACATATTTTCTATGTTTTATTCTTGAGAGTCTGGACCAATTATGTCCTTCATAGAAAAGTCTTCTTTATGTTCAAACTCAAGAAATGTACAATAAATAATATGCGTACAAAGTTAAATGTAAAATAACTGTGTATACCCATGTTATTGTACTAATATATATTTTTTTACAGTTTCTATTGAATTTGTTTAAATGTAGGCTCTGTAGTTACAAAGTAATTATGTTGTTGTACCTGTCCTCAGCAAGATATCACAATATCAAACGTTTTAAAAATTAGAAAATATATTAATCAAATGAAAAATAATGGTTATAAATATATCAAACAATACAGTGAACTATATTTTCTGTAAAAATCTGCCTATCAAAGTTGTGTCCTCAGTTTCCGTAAACACCGTCAGACTTTTTCATAATCCTGGTTAAATCAGGCAATAGTATGGTCAGCTATATCTCTGAGGACCCCTTTTTCACTTCCTGTGTATCATGCATGCAGTGCAACACATGATCTGGTACTTGTTTTAATATTTTAGACAAACAATTTTCAAATGATATGTATATATCGTGGATATCAGTATTGTAAAGATCCATAAAAGAAATCCTTCACATAAATCTCGCAAGCTCTCGCAAGTCACCCCCCCCCCCCCATTTCCCTTTGGCATGTCATGGTAATAGTTTCACCACAGCGCCATTTAGCACACAGCCTGGTCATAATGACTTTAGCTTAGTCTAGGAGAGCAGTCTGTTAGTGTGTTAGTGGCCATATGTTATATCCTGGTTAACGACATACACTTCCCCCAGGGAGGCTGTGTGTGAGAGAGAGAGAGAGAGAGAGAGAGAGAGAGAGAGAGAGAGAGAGAGAGAGAGAGAGAGAGAGAGAGAGAGTGGTATGTGAGAGAGAGATAGAGGGAGTGTGGTGTGTGAGAGAGTGTGCTCGTGTGTGTGTGTGCGTGCGTGCGTGTGTGTGTGTGTGTGTGTGTGTGTGCGAGAGAGTGTGTGTGTGTGTGTGTGTGTGTGCGAGAGAGTGTGTGTGTGTGTGTGTGTGTGTGTGCGAGAGAGTGTGTGTGTGTGTGTGTGTAGGCTAACAAGTGTGTTTGCGGATGACAGCAGACGGTTGCTGTGGAGCCCCAAGCCTCCATTAACACAACCCACTATGTTCCCTCTCTCTCTCTCTCTCTCTCTCTCTCTCTCTCCCTCTCTCTCTCTCTCTCTCTCTCTCTCTCTCTCTCTCTCTCTCTCTCTCTCTCTCTCTCTCTCTCTCTCTCTCTCCACCCACTCTCTCTCTCTCATGGAGGAGGATAGACAGACAGGCAGAAAGATAGACAGTGAGAGACAGACGCAGAGATATAGACAGAGAGAGAGGGACAGGCAGATACAGACAGACAGACAGACAGACAGACAGACAGACAGACAGACAGACAGACAGACAGACAGACAGACAGACAGACAGACAGACAGACAGACAGACAGACAGACAGACAGACAGACAGACAGACAGACAGACAGGATAGAATACCAGGGTGAAAATAAACAAGTTGATAGAATGCTCAGTGGGCAGAGCAAGGCGCTCTGGATGAAAGAGCCCCTCATGGTCTATGATACTCTGGATGAAAGAGCCCCTTGTGGTCTAATGATACTCTGGATGAAAGAGTCCCTCATGGTCTATGATACTCTGGATGAAAGAGTCCCTCATGGTCTATGATACTCTGGATGAAAGAGTCCCTCATGGTCTATGATACTCTGGATGAAAGAGTCCCTCATGGTCTATGATACTCTGGATGAAAGAGTCCCTCATGGTCTATGATACTCTGGATGAAAGAGTCCCTCATGGTCTATGATACTCTGGATGAAAGAGTCCCTCATGGTCTATGATACTCTGGGTGAAAGAGCCCCTCATGGTCTATGATACTCTGGATGAAAGAGTCCCTCGTGGTCTATGATACTCTGGATGAAAGAGTCCCTCATGGTCTATGATACTCTGGATGAAAGAGTCCCTCGTGGTCTAATGATACTCTGGATGAAAGAGTCCCTCATGGTCTATGATACTCTGGATGAAAGAGTCCCTCGTGGTCTAATGATACTCTGGATGAAAGAGCCCCTCATGGTCTATGATACTCTGGATGAAAGAGTCCCTCATGGTCTATGATGAAAGATGGAGAGAGACATACAGGTAGAGAGTAGAGCCATATGAAATCCGCGTTCACGGAATCGCGGACGGAATCGCGGAATTGAGCAATAAAAATGGAATCAACTGTAAAAAAATTTAATAAAATGTATTACAAAAATAATTTATTATTATTTTTTTTATGTTGTGGGACTTGTACAGCACTTTGTTCAACTTTGTTAGTGCTGTAAAGTTGAAACCTTTTTAAATCTTAGACAAACAAAACACTTTGCTTTCATGAAATATTGTAAGAAAAAAACGGAATTTGGAAAAAAATGAAATGGAATTTGGAAAAAAATAAAACGGATTTCATATGGCTCTAGTAGAGAGACAGACGGATAGAAAGGATAGAGAGACAGGCAGGTAGAGAGACAGTTAGAGACAGACTGGTAGAGAAGGTAGAAATACACACAAATTGAGAGACAGGTAGAGAGACAGGCAGACAGACAGACAGACAGACAGACAGACAGACAGACAGACAGACAGGTATAGAGATAGACAGACAGACAGACAGACAGACAGACAGACAGACAGACAGACAGACAGACAGACAGGTATAGAGATAGAGAGACAGACAGACATACAGGTATAGAGATAGAGAGACAGACAGACAGACAGGTATAGAGATAGAGAGACAGACAGACAGGTATAGAGATAGAGAGACAGACAGGTAGAGATACATATATATGGAGAGGTAGAGAGGATAGAGAGTACCAGGGGGACATGGAGAGAGACAGACAGATGGAGACAGACAGACATGTAGAGAGACAGACAGATGGAGACAGACAGATGGAGACAGACAGACAGACATGTAGAGACACAGACAGATGGAGACACAGACAGGTAGAGACACAGACAGATGGAGACACAGACAGGTAGAGACACAGACAGGTAGAGACACAGACAGATGGAGACACAGACAGGTAGAGACACGGACAGATGGAGACACAGACAGGTAGAGACACGGACAGATAGAGAGAGACAGACATGTAGAGGGATAGACAGATGGAGACACAGACAGGTAGAGACACGGACAGATGGAGACACAGACAGACATGTAGAGAGATAGACAGATGGAGACAGACAGACAGACAGGTAGAGAGATAGAGAGACAGACATGTAGAGAGTATAGAGAGGGAGACAGAAAAGATGAAGAGAGGGAAGGAATGGGAGGTAAGAGGAAGAGATGAGGGGAGAGAGAGAGAGAGAGACAGAGAGCGTCTGGCTTGGGTCCAGTGTTATAACTGTCTAACGTTGAGATGTTTGCCAGCTGCCAGCTTGAGAAAGTGCAGGATGCTGCCCAGTGTGTGTCTTTGTGTGTGTCTCTGTGTGTGTGTGTGTGTGTGTGTGTGTGTGTGTGTGTGTGTGTGTGTGTCTGTGTGTGTGTGTGTGTGTGTGTGTGTGTGTGTGTGTGTGTGTGTGTGTGTGTGTGTGTGTGTGTGTGTGTGTGTGTGTGTGTGTGTGTGTGTTAAGGCTGTCCCCGAAGCCTCTTTTTGGGATTCAAACTTCGTCAGGGTTTTTCGAACAAACGTTCGAACCTTCGTTTTTAATTTAACATTTTCTTTTTAAATTAAAAATATTTTTTTCAAAATAATTGTTTTTCTTTTTCTTTTTAAATATCCTCAAACTAAATCCTCAATTTTAATAAAGTGATTAATCTGATTAAATGAGTCTTTCTTTTTTTTATTAAATCAACTTCCTTTAATGAATATAACTTAGCAGTTTTTTTTAATACTATAATATTAGTGTAGCCTAATCTTTATCTGCAACTGTGAAGAAAAACCCCCATTGGTTTAAACAGAATGAATAGACACATAAAATAAATATTAAAAATAAATAAAAATGTATTAAAAATGAAAAATTCGAATTTTGATTTAGAATTCGAACGTTAACGTAACGAACGAACGTTCGAACATTCAGGCTCAGCCTTAGTGTGTGTGTGTGTGTGTGTGTGTGTGTGTGTGTGTGTGTGTGTGTGTGTGTCTGTGTGTGTGTGTCTGTGTCTGTGTGTGCGTGTGTGTGTGTGTGCGTGTGTGTGTGTGTGTGTGTGTGTGTGTGTGACTGTGTCTGTGTGTGCGTGTGTGTCTGTGCGTGTGTGTGTGTCTGTGTGTGTGTGACTGTGTCTGTGTGTGCGTGTGTGTCTGTGTGTGTGTGTGTGTGTGTGTGTCTGTGTGTGTGTGTGTGTCTGTGTGTGTGTGTGTCTGTGTGTGTGTGTCTGTGTGTGTGTGTGTGTGTGTGTGGGTGTGTGTCTGTGTGTGTCTGTGTGTGCGTGTGTGTGTCTGTGCGTGTGTGTGTGTGTGTCTGTGTGTGTGTGTGTGTGTGTGTGTGTGTGTGTGTGTGTGTGAGTGTGTGTGTCTGTGTGTTAGAGAGCACAGTGAGCGTCATCCAAGTGTTAAAACCAGGCACGGGGACCATATGCACAGCCGGTGGAGATGATTGGTTGATGGTCTGTTTCTATAATAATAATACTAATAATAATTGCCCACGAATAGCAATAAATGATAATAGATGGTGGTAATAACCTTACTAATGTGGTAATATTCATTTGATATAGCGATTTGTAAAACAGTTTACAAGGTGCTTCACACAAAATCATAGAGATTCAAAACAGGTCATGAAATCAAAAACACAGATCATGAGTCCTACTCAGATTAAAAGATCATGAGTGTAGTCCTACTCAGATTAAAAGGTCATGAGTGTAGTCCTACTCAGATTAAAAGGTCATGAGTGTAGCCCTACTCAGATTAAAAACATCATGATTGTAGTCCTACTCAGGGTAAAAGTTCACGAGTTTCTGGAACCCTAGTCCTATTTCAATGATGATGACGTTGCGTCCTTTCTCAGCACAATCCAAGCTCTTCCTCATATTACTACTGTATCTCTGAATAGTTAGCCAGGAATCGATGCAAAGTCAATGGAGTCGAGCTCCCGTCGGCACGAGCTGACTGAAGCTCATTGGAATCTACTTTGTGTGCACACAGTGTGTTGTACATTTCAGTGAGCCTCAGTCAGCTTGTATAGAGTTCAACGCCCATTGACTTTTCATCGGTTTGAGGCTAGCTAGCCAGAGCTAGTAGGGGGGGGGGGGGATCGATACGTAGTAGTATCGCGATACTTTGCGTGGCGATACTGTATCGATACAGGGACGCCAAGTATCGATTTTTTATTATTCATAAATATATATATATATATATTTGTATAAGGAAGTTGCATTGTTAATTTCAATACCTGTAATAGTACATGTGCATTCAGCTAAGTTGGAATATGACTGTAATACAAACAGTTCAGTTTGTCAGGTACGTGCGACACAGTGTTTACATCTGTCTGCTTGAGAAAATACCATGATCTGCAATAGAAATGATTGAAGTGAGATGAACAGACTGAACTTTATTTGATTAGATAAAACATGTTGACAAGGTTTTACTTTGCAGTTGAAAAAAGGTAATAAATCGCAAATATCGCAATATTAAATATCGCAATACTCAGCATATTGCAATATATTTAGTATCGCAATACTATCGTATCGTGACTCAAGTATCGTGATAGTATCGTATCGTGAGGCCTCTGGTGATTCCCACCCCTAAGAGCTTGTATGAGGAACAGCACGGCCGGTGCTGAGCGGTGGGGACAGTGGTGGTCTAAAGGTTAGAGAAGCGGGCTTTGTCACTGGAAGGTTGATGGTTCAATCCCCCGCACCGGCAGCATAAATTAGGGCGGGGAGGTGAGCTCCTGGGCAGCTCCTAATGGTCAACAGTGTCAGACTGTCATTGTACTGGGCAGCTCCTAGTGGTCAACAGTGTCAGACTGTGGTTTGTACTGGGCAGCTCCTAGTGGTCAACAGTGTCAGACTGTGGTTGTACTGGGCAGCTCCTAGTGGTCAACAGTGTCAGACTGTGGTTGTACTGGGCATCTCCTAGTGGTCAACAGTGTCAGACTGTGGTTGTACTGGGCAGCTCCTAGTGGTCAACAGTGTCAGACTGTGGTTGTACTGGGCAGCTCCTAGTGGTCAACAGTGTCAGACTGTGGTTTGTACTGGGCAGCTCCTAGTGGTCAACAGTGTCAGACTGTGGTTGTACTGGGCAGCTCCTAGTGGTCAACAGTGTCAGACTGTGGTTTGTACTGGGCAGCTCCTAGTGGTCAACAGTGTCAGACTGTGGTTTGTACTGGGCAGCTCCCAGTGGTCAACAGTGTCAGACTGTGGTTGTACTGGGCAGCTCCTAGTGGTCAACAGTGTCAGACTGTGGTTGTACTGGGCAGCTCCTAGTGGTCAACAGTGTCAGACTGTGGTTGTACTGGGCAGCTCCCAGTGGTCAACAGTGTCAGCCTGTGGTTTTACTGGGCAGCTCCCAGTGGTCAACAGTGTCAGACTGTGGTTGTACTGGGCAGCTCCTAGTGGTCAACAGTGTCAGACTGTGGTTTGTACTGGGCAGCTCCTAGTGGTCAACAGTGTCAGACTGTGGTTTGTACTGGGCAGCTCCCAGTGGTCAACAGTGTCAGACTGTGGTTTGTACTGGGCAGCTCCTAGTGGTCAACAGTGTCAGACTGTGGTTTGTACTGGACAGCTCCTAGTGGTCAACAGTGTCAGACTGTGGTTTGTACTGGACAGCTCCTAGTGGTCAACAGTGTCAGACTGTGGTTGTACTGGGCAGCTCCTAGTGGTCAACAGTGTCAGACTGTGGTTTGTACTGGACAGCTCCTAGTGGTCAACAGTGTCAGACTGTGGTTGTACTGGGCAGCTCCTAGTGGTCAACAGTGTCAGACTGTGGTTTGTACTGGGCAGCTCCTAGTGGTCAACAGTGTCAGACTGTGGTTGTACTGGGCAGCTCCTAGTGGTCAACAGTGTCAGACTGTGGTTGTACTGGGCAGCTCCCAGGTGTGAATGTACGTAACTGTGTGAATGTGAAGCAGGGCGTTGCTGAAACGTCCCAGGGTCCACTTGAAAAAGAGATGGAAACGTGATTACCCTGGTTAAATAAAGAATTAGGCTTCCAAAAATCCAAACGATCTCCTTCAGCGGGAGAAATGCAAGCCATGAACAACAAGTAATTATACACAGTTGGAGGACGGTGTGATCACTGGTCATGAATTAAAAAGTACCTCTTGATTGGTACGCCTAGATAAAAAGAAATACAATTAAAAAAGTTATAATTAGTATTTAAGGAGACTGGTGTTGTTGTTAATTAGTTAACTAAATTAACCGGTGGTTACCCTGGAAACAGATCAGCTGCATCACAATAGTCCAATCAGATTCTTTCTCATTAAGTGAATTATAAGTGAATTATATGTGGCTGCTTCTTTAGTTATTTATACATTTTTCTAATCAAATGCATCTTATAAAAGCCGTTAATTTGCCTGGAAAATAAATCTCCCTTAAAGGGTAACTTCAGAATCGTGGACGCCTAGCCCAATGTCCTCTCCCAGCACACTAGTGGTCTTCACACACGATCAAGTTGGGGCCACGCTTCAGTCTTTAATAACTGCTGGAACCTACTACACCACGAGTCCAGGGCTTGGCCCCATCCCACACTAGAGCTGGAACCTGCTACACCATGAGTTCAGGGCTTGTTGGCCCCATCCCAGACTGGAGCGTGGCCCCATTGCCTTAGCATTAGCTCTGTGGCTAACTAGCCGGCAGCTGCAGGCGTCCAGTATGAAGAACAGCGATGAATTACTCTACCGCTCGACAACATCACTGCCGGTAAGTAGGACATGGGGCCAGAGTTTACCTTTGAAATACAGTATGATTGACAACACTAATTACACTACAGCTACGTGATAATAGCTTGAAGCAGGGGGCACCTTTCTGTTGCAAATCACTGTATTATAGTGTGAACTGCCTCCCATCAATGACTCATCAAATCACTGTATTATAGTGTATTATAGTGTGTACTGCCTCCCATCATGGACTCCTCATATCACTGTATTATAGTGTGAACTGCCTCCCATCAAGGACTCATCATATCACTGTATTATAGTGTGAACTGCCTCCCATCAAGGACTCATCATATTGTCAGGAGGAAAGCCTTGGTTTTTTCCCCTGATTCATCGTCAAATATGGAGTGAGTGAGTCTGCAGCCTATTTTGGCTCCTGGCCTGCATTTCTGAAATGAGTCCGGCACCCTGCGTGATAATTAATGGATAGTGAAGGAAATCTAGGTTTTTCAATGTGTATATAGTGTTAAATATGGGTGGATGACAGCATCTACTTATAGCCAGGTCAGAGAGGTAGAGGTGGTGGAGGAGGACGACAGAGCGAGTCAGTGTGTTAGCAGCAAGCAGGGTGTGTGTGTATGCCAAGGTCGGTCGGCAGCTTGTTTAACATAAACAACTAGATAAGCACTGAGCAGGCTTTTGGGATAACAGCTAGGCCGCGACAACCAGCGAGCGGGGTGAAAGGAGAAATCCATTAGAATAATGAATTTTAGTTTCTTCCAAATACTTTTCAAGGACAATACAGAACTGGTTTACATCTGATGACAATGCAGTAGCCGCTCCGCCATTAACGGGGTCCTCAAGCTCGAGTGATCACGACTCCATCTTGCTATTTCCCGCATATCAACAAAGATCACGTGACGCCGTCGTGTCACGTGAGACAAAGAAGTGGACCGACGAATCAGAGGCCACGCTCCAGGACGTGTTAGAAGACACGGATTGGGATATGTTCAAAGGAAGCGCCAGTGACGTCAGCGAGCTCGCAGACACAGTGGTGAGCTACATAACAACAATAGCTGATGGTATTGTCCTCACGAAAATGGTGCAGGTTTTCCCAAACCAGAAACCGTGGGTGGACAGCACTATTAGAGCAGCTCTGAACTCTCGCACCACCGCCTACAACCTGGGTAGAGAGTCAGGAAACATGGAGGAGTATAAGGCTTCAGTCTATACTCTACGCAAGGCTGTGAAACTTGCTAAGAGGACATATGCTGACAAACTGGAGACACAAATGGCACAAAACGACAAAAAGAGGATTATGGCAGGGACTGAAGACAATAACTGACTATAAAGTCAGCGCCCCCTCAATGGGGAGCGACGACGCCTCCCTCGCGGACAAGCTCAACACCTTCTACGCTCGGTTTGGTGTAGACAGTGGCGCTGCTGGCTCTCCGGCTAGGGACGTCACTGGCGCGCCGGCTGTTGTGGAGGGGGCAACCGCGGGGGGGCGGGGACGCTCTCTCGTTGTCGGAACACAGTGTGAGAAGAGCATTTATGCAGGTGAACACCAGGAAGGCTGCTGGCCCAGATGGCATAACAGGACGCATACTCAAGTCCTGTGCCAACCAGCTGGCCCCAGTGTTCACCGCCATATTTAATCAATCCCTGGCGGAGTCAGTGGTCCCTGCCTGCTTCAAGATGTCTACCATCATCCCTGTACCGAAGAAACCCTCCCCAACATGTCCAAATGACTACAGACCGGTGGCACTCACCTCTGTGGTCATGAAATGTTTCGAGAGGCTGGTCAAGGACCACATTTGTGCCTCCCTCCCCAGTGATATGGACCCTATGCAATTTGCATACAGGACAAACAGGTCCACCGACGACGCGGTCTCCCAGGTACTGCACAGCACCCTCTCGCACCTTGACCGTCAGAAGGGGGGCTATGTGAGACTGTTGTTCATTGACTACAGCTCAGCGTTCAACACCATAGTCCCCACCAGACTGGTGGACAAGCTGATCGAGCTAGGTCTGAGCTCCGCCCTGAGCGCCTGGGTACTGGACTTTCTGAGCGAAAGACCCCAGGCGGTCAGGGTGGGGGGTCAGACCTCCAACACCATCACCCTGAGCATCGGGTCCCCCCAGGGCTGTGTTCTGAGCCCCCTGCTGTACTCACTCTACACACACGATTGTGTGGCCAAGTTCACCTCCAACTCCATAGTGAAGTTCGCAGACGACACGGTGGTGGTGGGGCTGATCTCGGACAACGACGAGAAGGCCTACCGGGAGGAGGTTGAGGTACTGGAACGCTGGTGCCAGGACAACAGCCTGCTCCTGAACATTGGTAAAACCAAGGAGCTGATCGTGGATTATAGGAGAGGACAGCAGGAGACGCACACACCACTGATGATTAACAGGGCTACCGTGGACAGGGTGAGCAGCTTTAAGTACCTGGGGGTCCACATCTCAGAGGACCTGACATGGTCAACACACATAGACACAGTAGTAAAGAAGGCGAAACAGCGCCTCTACCACCTGAGACAGTTAAGGAAGTTCAGAGTATCGAGGAAGATACTCCAGTCCTTCTACTCAGGAGCTGTAGAGAGCATCCTGACCGGAAACATCACTGCCTGGTATGGAAACAGCACGGCACAGGACAAGAAGGCTCTACAGAGAGTGGTGCGCTCAGCCGAGCGTACCACGGGTATTGCACTACCTCCCCTGCAGGTTCTATACAACAAGAGGTGCAAATCCAGAGCCTGCAGAATAATGAAAGACCCCCACCACCCCAATAACAGCCTGTTTCAGCTGCTGAGGTCAGAGCAGGCGCAGAGCAGAGGCCTGCGAACCCCAGCTACTAGGACAGAGAGGCTTAGGCGTAGCTTCTTCCCCCAGGCCATCAGAGTCCTGAACAATGAACATTGAGTACCACAGAACACTGAACTATCCACACATAAGCACACATGAGCACACACACGACACGCACGCTGTGCACGCTCACACACTAGCAGCCACTTTAACACTTCAACATGAGCGGGCACACACTCATGCGCACACACTCACACTTATTGCCAAAAGGAAAGGCCACTTTAAATCAGTATTAGCAACAGTAACAGTGTATTGCACTACCAAAGCTACCTAGCATGTCCTATATGCTCTGTAAATAACTATGTACAGATACCGATTTTGATGTCACACCATGTTACCTGTTACCTGTTATTGCACAATTTTTTTTGTATTGGATTCTATTATATGTTGTACCCACTGTATTGCACATCGTTGCGGGCAAGACCACCCGCATTTCATTGTATACTCGTATGCCGTGACAAATAAAACTCTTGACTTGACTTGATGATGAGGCTTTGTTTATGGAATAAACAACGTTTTCCCAAGAAAGGTATCAAGTTGCCAGTGTCGAATTCTTATGATTACGGATTGCATTAAAGGGGAATGACAAAGATTGTACAGCCAGTATGAGAAGGTCGACGTCGGAGAGAGAAATAAACACAATGCAGGAACTACACAAACACAAAGATAAAGAGGTGATACTGGCTGATTATGATCAAAATCCAACAATAGGTTATTGGAAAGATTAACAGCAATATCAGGCTCCTTAAACATTGATCACTGCAGCTCACCATTGCCTACCCTACAGTGTGTATCAATAGGTATGCTACTACTTCACTTTAGTTACCAACTAGTTGCAATAATGTATTTTTCACAGTTTATAACCTAAAGGTTGTGGAGAATGTTCTACTGTATCCTATCCAGGAAGTGTATACTATACTAAGTGTATACTATCCAGGAAATGTATACTATACCAGCATATACTATCCAGGAAGTCCATACTATATTAAGTGTATACTATCCACAAAGTGTATACTGTCCAGGAAGTGTATACTATACCAGCATATACTATCCAGGAGGTGTATACTATATTAAGTGTATACTATCCAGAAAGTGTATACTATATTAGGTGTATACTATCCAGGAAGTCTATCCTGAGCTCATTAAAGTGAAATCTACTGCCCTGTAACTGCTAGAGTATAAGGCTTTGGCACTGATGTACTGGTCAAATTAAAAGGTGTGTAAACTATGAGCTCCAGTCAAAAAGCCGATACTACTTCATCATGTAATCATGGGGATTTATATGAGCTTCAACCTGAATGAATGAATGAATGAATGAATGAATGCATTTATTTAAACAGATGTTAAAATACACACAGGATTTAAAACCCAATTGGGCCACAACAACCATCACATGCATTGCATTGTTTGAGGAATTATCGGGCAATAAAGTCAGAGACGTATTTTCATTGAACTTCACAGCTTGCAATGACCAGTACCAGCTGTTACGTATTCGTTAGAATGTTCGCTTCTCAAAACCATATCTCATGTGAGATCGTACAGCTGTTAGGGGACAGCTCTGTCTTCTGAGAGGGACGTCTCTCCAGATCTCTCCTCTCTGAGAGGGACGTCTCTCCTCTGGGAGTGACAGATCATTCACACAGTCTGGGACACTGGACCATGCAGCATTTATAATGATGTGAGAGGTCCAAACAGATCCCAGATCGGAATTACTCTATACCTACCAGACACGACCACACAGTTGTCTAATGAATACGCATGACTTCTCTTTACACAAGTCGTGTACAGTAAATGTTTGAGTAAATACAAATAAGAAAAAATATAAAATACTCAAGCAACTTGTCATAAGCCAGAGTGTGTTACCCTGGACTTCAGGTACACAATAACAATAAGCCAGAGACATTGAAATAGTGTTCCGATAATAATTATTCCGTGCCAATGGGGCTGCTATAACTGTTTTAATGTACCATAATGCAGTGCTTTCTGTCATTAAGAAGCACTCCCTCCAGTGGACAAAACGGATACTACATGGAGTTACTAGAGGAACAAGTCCAAATTAACAGGTTAACATAACCTACTCGCATACTGTAGCTACTGAGTCCTTCTTTGGGTTACACCAAATCTACACTAGCAACTCACTAAACTACCCGTTTTTGTTGTAATACTAGTCATGGAGAGGAATGTAAAAAAAAATTAAAAAACGTTATCCTAACTCAACAATATGCATCAGATTATTGAAAGTGCGGGTGACTGCATGTGACGAGGATGTCAACCCCCCAAAACGTAGGCCTATGTCAGAGAGAGAGAGATAACTCAGAAGACTAGTTCATATCATTTCTGGATTACCCACAAACCACTAAAAACCGTTGCTTTGCACTTGTCACTGAAAATTATACATTTGCATGTTCAATTCCTACATAAGTCCTATTCTATGTCCAAGCTCCATTCTTGGCTCAATTCGCCTATACAGCTATCACACAAAACTGCCTTAGATCCCGTCCTAAATATATCTATGTTATCAATCATTGGGCCTATAGGATGGAGAGAATAGCCCCAGTCCCCATGCATGCTATGGCAGCAGTCCTATAATAGGTGCAGCAGCAGTAAGACTGCTTCATAAACTTCCATTATTAATGTGAGTGTGAATGATGTGTAGCCTCGCATTGCGTGTTTGTTGCTGACCCGGCACACACACGCATAATATGACGAACAGAGAGACACACACTAATAAGTAAAGAAAAAAGCACTCGAAACTTGAGGAGCAAAACCAGCTGTCTTGGAATAATAAACATTGCACTTCAACTCACCTTGGGCCGCTGTTCCTCGGGTGCCGAATACACTTGCTATCAAAGTGGCCACATACCAAATCATAGTACTATTGCCGACCAGAAATAAACCTCATCATCATCATATATATCTCAATAAAGTGCCCCTTCTTTCAATGCCATGTCCCCGGGACGACTGAGGCAGTTGGTATCCGTTTTATTATAGACATCCCCCGCTGCACACTTTTCCTCGGCGCTTTCCCTTCTTCTCTCTTCTTCTTCTTCCCCCTCTCCTGCTCTCTCCTCTCGCATCCTCCTCCTCTCTACTGTAGCTGAGGCGGATCACCTGCACACCGACAGCACCGACAGGACCGGAGACGCTCCCTCCCGGTGCTGAAACCAAGCCTCTGACAGTTTAGGAGAGACCCTGGGTCCGCCTCCGCACGCTTTCCATTGGCGACGGTGGGCGGGTGTGGGGCGTGGATTCGGTGTCGTCGTCCCCGCGCCGTGCGTCGAGGAGCAGGGGAACCGGACGCGTGAACTGTTTCAAGGTGAGTTGGAGCGTGGATGCTGTCTGTCTGTGGCCGAAGAAGCTGCGGTATTATTATTATTATATTCCCATTTCATGGTCCTCCAGAGACTGAGAGGAGAGCCGGGCAGGTCGGATCGGGAGGAACTCTATAGTCTGGTCTGGTGCTCGTCGTCATCACATGTTGTCATTGCGGGGTGCGTTCTGCAAGCAGACTATACACGTAACAGATGTGTGTTTAGAAGAAGGATATTATTGGCAGTTTTATCCAACCCCTTGGAAATGGGTGCCTGATCATCAGTGTAGTTACAACAACTATGCAACCAGTATATCCTCCACACGGCTGTCGCTGATACACTGAAAAAAAAAAAAAAAAAATTTCACACGAAATTCACTGTATTATTTTACAGATTACTTTAGTTTTTCTACTTTAAGTGTAAATGCCATAAAAATACAGTAAATTACCTTTTATCAAAATATTAACCATTAAATAAAGGTTGTAATTAATCTGTCAATGTATTTGATTTTACTGTAATTTTAACAGTATAAGTATTTGGAAACATGCATTGATGCCAGACATTTACCGTTTTATTGCAGCTTTTTTTCTTACAGTGTATAGGCTTCGCCTGCTGGTTGGAATTAAATAAGTGACAGATTACTTTAAAAAAAAAAGAGAAGGGAAAAAAAGATTTTTTTCTTTTTTCCGAGTAATAGTTCTCCGAGTCAAAGTTATTCCGCACCAGTGAAAAGAAGACCTTTCCCCTCAGAAGAGGCTTTTCGTTGTTAGCCAGGAATCCCCCCTTTCCGCAGTATATAGGCTACAGTAACTGAGTGTGGAGGTGTCTGTGCCACAGGCTAGGCTACCATACACGAATCGTGTTTTTAGTAGTAGTACTAATAGTAATAATAATGTCAACTTTGTGGGTGTGTGTAATTTGTCTTAATCCTTGACAAAATTGTGTGGATCCGAGATTCCGACCTGAACGTATATGTATGTCATATATGTCCTGATTAATTGAAAATGGGGGACCCTGATGTAAACAAGACGAAAGTCTTTCTCTGGTCTGCATCCCCTTAACAATTGTGTGTATTGAGCTGTACTGTATTGTACCCATTCTGCAATCTGTTAATAAAGTTTTCAATCAATCAATCAATCAATCAACGTGTGACGCTTCAGGTCGCTTCTCGTCTCTCTCCCACGCACAAGTATAACAGAAGCAGCTCATGTAGTCTATATACTGTACAGATCAGGGCTACATGCCGTCATCTATATATCTTTGACTGTGTGTATTCTTATTTTTGACTATACCTAAATGTTTATCGTGAGCGATATCTGTGGTGCTGAATTTCCCTCTGGATTAATAAAGTACTTCTATTCTATCTATCTATTCATATTTGCACATTAGGCTATAGGCTGCAATTCTCTTATTGCAATAGATTAGGTTGGAGAACGCTTTATTGCCTAACACACGAGATAGAAAAGACAGACAGGACAGGGCATAGACCCAGTTCCAGCACCATGGACAGCTCCCGCGTCCTGGGCATAGACCCAGTTCCAGGACCACGGACAGCCCCCGCGTCCTGTTAGACAGGACAGGACAGGGCATAGACCCAGTTCCAGCACCACGGACAGCTCCCGCGTCCTGTTAGACAGGACAGGGCATATACCCAGTTCCAGCACCACGGACAGCTCCAGCGTCCTGTTAGACAGGACAGGGCATAGACCCAGTTACAGCACCACGGACAGCTCCAGCGTCCTGTTAGACAGGACAGGGCATAGACCCAGTTCCAGCACCACGGACAGCTCCCGCGTCCTGTTAGACAGGACAGGGCATAGACCCAGTTACAGCACCACTGACAGCTCCAGCGTCCTGTTAGACAGGACAGGGCATAGACCCAGTTCCAGCACCAGGGACAGCTCCAGCGTCCTGTTAGACAGGACAGGGCATAGACCCAGTTCCAGCACCACGGACAGCTCCAGCGTCCTGTTAGACAGGAGGACAGGGCATAGACCCAGTTACAGCACCACGGACAGCCCCCGCGTCCTGTTAGACAGGACAGGGCATAGACCCAGTTACAGCACCATGGACAGCTCCAGCGTCCTGTTAGACAGGACAGGGCATAGACCCAGTTACAGCACCATGGACAGCTCCAGCGTCCTGTTAGACAGGACAGGGCATAGACCCAGTTCCAGCACCACGGACAGCTCCAGCGTCCTGTTAGACAGGACAGGGCATAGACCCAGTTACAGGCTACAGCACCACGGACAGCTCCAGCATCCTGTTAGACAGGACAGGGCCTAGACCCAGTTCCAGCACCACGGACAGCTCCAGCGTCCTGTTAGACAGGACAGGGCATAGACCCAGTTCCAGCACCACGGACAGCTCCCGCGTCCTGTTAGACAGGACAGGGCATAGACCCAGTTACAGCACCATGGACAGCTCCAGCGTCCTGTTAGACAGGACAGGGCATAGACCCAGTTACAGCACCATGGACAGCTCCAGCGTCCTGTTAGACAGGACAGGGCATAGACCCAGTTCCAGCACCACGGACAGCTCCAGCGTCCTGTTAGACAGGACAGGGCATAGACCCAGTTACAGGCTACAGCACCACGGACAGCTCCAGCATCCTGTTAGACAGGACAGGGCCTAGACCCAGTTCCAGCACCACGGACAGCTCCAGCGTCCTGTTAGACAGGACAGGGCATAGACCCAGTTCCAGCACCACGGACAGCTCCCGCGTCCTGTTTCTAATGTGTGGGGTGTTTACACTTCGACCTTCCAACACATCCCGCCTCCACCACGACGCGACATCAGGTTAACCTTATCAAAACCCCGCTGTCACATGGATGTGACGAATGAAGCGTCACACCACACCATACTTGTCAAACCGTCAATGATAATAATAATAATAATACCAATTGTCCCCTTTCAGGACATAACGATTGACTTACAGCTGACAGCTAACAACCTTATTTCAAGTACGTTTCTTTCTCTCTTTCTTTAGCCTACTTTTATGTGTAGAGATCATAGGCTGCTATTCTATCTGTCAATCAAACTTGACATTTCCCCCCAAAAGGAAAACAATCGAAAATTACTATTACTAATAACCGCTATCATAGTTAGTAATACTATACTAATAATAATCAAAGTAGATATAGCATCAATCTTTGACTTATGAGTCAACCTATATTATTTGACTGCATTCGTTTTATTTACCTTCTATTTTCAGTAACCTACTTAAGAAACACTGTATTTGCCAAGTATGAATATATGTCTGGTGACATTAGTGCAGTGACCCCTGTGAAAAGGTACCATGGCATTTCCATCCGTTTTTGGTCACTATTATGATGGTAGTGACTGTAGGTATTATCATCGGTATCATGGTTAAAATTAGATTATACCATAGTATTATTTAAGTACAGAATTGGTACACCATACACGCGGCTGGGTGGCGTAGCGGAGATTGCGCTCGTCACCAATGCACGAGACTCCGGTATCGAATCCCAGTCTCAGCATTGCCTTCGACTTGGGCCGGCCGTCGTACTGGCTCATTTGGCAGAGTCAGCGGGTGGAAGTCGATGGGTGGGGATTGGACGTTGTGGACAGCGACTCCTACAGGTCGGTTGGGTGACGCCTGCACAGCAGAGACAGGAAGTATCGGGGGCAGCGGGAGCCTCCCACGCGTTACACCTCGCCACTGAGAGTCTGCGCTGTCTGGTGAAAAGATGCGACAGGCTGCCTCCTCGTGTACCGGAGGGGACACGTGATGCAAGGCTTCTATCCTCACTACAACCGACCAGTGGGGGGCATAGTCTAGCAACATTCAAGACAGGGGAGGGGAGAATTGGCAATACGAAATTGGGATGGGATAAAAAAATAGAAAAATAAGGAGAAAAATGATCATAATATCCTGGCACTTAACATTGTGTACTGTACGCATACATGTATAAATGTATGTGTGTTCAAATATGCATACTGTATAATGTCACTGCCAATTTGTGTTTATTGTTGTATGTGGTTATAAAGACAATTATGTGCTGTGGAAATGGTTCAGATTCAGATTCAGATTTCTTTATTCACCATATTGTACAGGTACAAATGGAACGTGATTTGACATTTCAGTGCATGATTATTCACAAATAGGAACAACAAAATAATAATAATGATAAATAAATAAGTGCAAAACAGGACAGAACAGTGAGACAACAATAAGACAGTAAAGTGCAGTGGTAGTGGTAGGGGACATGGATACAGTGCAGCATAGTTCAAGTCCAGAAGTCCAGCCCTAGCAGCTCGCCATAGAGGGGGGGTGGAGCAGGGGGACACCTGACTCGTTAACCAGGCGAGCCGCTGAGGGGAAGAAACTCAGTCTGTGGCGGGACTTTAGTGTCTTGGGCAGCCGTAGCCGCCTGCCGTGGGGGAGCATGTTGAAGAGGTTGTGACCCGGGTGGGCGGGGTCTGCCATGATCTTCCTCGCCCTCCTCAAGGCCCTGGTGGAATGTAGGGACTCGAGGGAGGGAAGGGGGCAGCCGATCACCCTCTCCGCCGAGCGTATCACCCGTGTGTCCCCTTATGAAAAGGCATCGTGGTAATATAAGTTTTGTGCATTTCCCAGAATGTTGCCGTGTTCCTTTAACACTAGCACAGCCGACAAGGGGTCACATGACCCCTAGGCATTTTCAATAAATGTATCCTCATCACTCGGTCGAGCTCCAGCTCTGTCACTCAATGACTTTTCCTAAAAGTACCCGTTTTATCTGGCACGGTTTCTGAAATTTCAAAATGACTTCAGGAAAATGTAATTCGAACGTTATTCCACATATGGGCCGTTGGAACAGACGAAAGTCACAGCACTTTGCGAGCGTCTAGCGCAGGGGTGGCCAACCCGTGGCTCGCGAGCCGCATGTGGCTCTTTGCCCGTCAATGTGTGGCTCTTCCATCAAAAAAAAAAGAAATACAAAATTATAATATATATATATGTTTTTGTTTGTTTATGTCACTCAAACCTACATTTCATTGTGGTAAACCTCATATTTTTATATTCAGAGGTAATTATATAGTTTACACTGTTTATTTTTCTCATATTTCTCATATGCTGTCGGGTCATCTGACCCGTTCCTGGCGGGAATTAGGGGCATTTTCTCCATGGCTGTGATAGTGTTAACTGGGAAAGAGAAAAATATGTACAAAAACAAACAACAACCCCAACAAACCACAAACAATTAGTAGCAACAGGGAAGATGGAAGTGGACATAATGTGTCCAGGGGTGTGTGTGCGTTTCACTCATTTACTCTCATATGGGGGTCCCTATGACAAAATATGATCAAATAGGGTCCACAGTCTTATGTGTATCAATGTGCGGGTCCTTGATATAAAGAGAACCACTATCCTATAGACACAGTACCTGATATAAAGAGAACCACTATCCCATAGACACAGTACCTGATATACAGAGAACCACTATCCTATAGACACAGTACCTGATATACAGAGAACCACTATCCTATAGACACAGTACCTGATATAAAGAGAACCACTATGCTATAGAAACAGTACTTGACCCAAACGGACGGTTTGTCTTGGTGTCGGGCTGCATTTGGGGAACATCCATTACTTTTTTGAACATTTATGCCCCCAATGCCGATGAACCCACATTTATGTCTGACATGGTGTTGCTGTTCAATGAAAACTGTAAAGGTTTTGGAGTGATGGCGGGAGATTTTAATCTGACAATGACAGCATTGGATAAGTCTAGTCAAACTAACCATAGCTCCAAATCCTCAAAAGTTCTTCAAGGGTTATGTGCAGAAAGTGGCCTAATTGATGTCTGGCGTGAATTACATCCAGGCATTAAAGACTACAGCTTCTTCTCAAATGTACATAACTCATATAGTAGAATAGACTATGCCTTTATTTACTCAAAATATATATACATGATAAAGGAATGTGAAATTAGCCCAATCATTTTATCAGATCATGCCAGAATATGCATGACTATTCAGTTTAATAGGAACAACTCGTTCACCAAACAATGGAAATTTGATAATTCATTACTCCAAGATGAAGAATTTAAAGTAAAAACGCGAACATGGATTACAAACTACATAAAGGAAAATAATGACCCCCTCATTGACCCTAACATTATCTGGGAGGCTGCAAAAGCCACTTTAAGAGGACTAATAATTTCATATGGTTCATTTAAAAAGCGAGTAAAAAGAGCACAAGCACAAGAACTTGAGAGAGAAGTAATAAGATGTGAAGCACTTCATAAGACAGCGTCTACAGAGGACAATTGGAGACAATTAATTGTGGCCAGGGCCAAATTAAACCTTAATATTTCAAACGAAATTACAACAAAAATGAATTACGTTAGACAAAAGCATTACGAATTTGGCAATAAACCAAGTAAATTACTGGCCCATCAATTAAAGAAAGAACAAACTGAAAGAACGATTAAAGCAATTAATCTCAATGATAATATAACATATCAACCTAAAGAGATTAATCAAGCTTTCTTTGAATTCTACAATACACTTTACAAATCTCAAAGTTCTCATTCACAAGAACAACTGGACCAGTACTTACAAAATAAGAAATTGTCAAAATTGTCTGAATTAGACCAGCAATACCTTAACTCATCATTTACAAAAGAAGAGGTTCTAGCCACAATTAAGTTAATGCCCATAAATAAAAGCCCAGGACCAGATGGTTTTTCTGCTGAATTTTATAAAGAATTTTGGACTGAACTTCATCCCATTTTTATGGCAATGATGTATAATTTCTGTCACAATAGAATACTCCCTCAATCAATGAACCTAGCATATATCACAGTATTGCACAAAAGTGGCAAAGATCCTTTAAATAACCAAATTATTAGCAAAAAGACTAGAAGATATCTTGCCTAAATTGATTAATCCAGACCAATCAGGTTTCATAAAAGGGAGATATTCTGCTGACAATATAAGGAGACTTTTAAATGTAATAAACCATTTGGACACCAGTCGGAGCCCTTCTCTGCTCCTATCACTGGACGCAGAGAAGGCCTTCGATAGGGTTGAATGGAACTTTCTTTTTTCTATACTTGACAAGCTTAATATGGGACCAAACTTTATCGCTTGGATTAAAGCAATCTATAAAAATCCTAAAGCAGCTGTCATTACCAATGGAGCTTCGTCTGATTTTTTTACACTAACGAGAGGGACAAGACAAGGATGCCCACTGTCGAGTTCACTCTTCGCGATGGTGATTGAATTGCTGGCGTCATGTGTACGAGACAATATTCACATTAAAGGACTGAAAATGAATAAGGAGGAACATAAAATATCCTTATACGCGGATGACATTATTTTATACATAAAAGACCCAGAACAGTCCTTATCACACTTATATAACGAAATAGAACAATTTGGAAAATACTCTGGATATAAGTTAAACTTTAATAAATCAAATGCTTGTCTCCTGCATATGACCCCAACCGAAACGATGTATAAAACATATCCTTTCAATTGGTCTCCAGAAGGGTTTAAATATTTGGGAATAAACATTACACCGCAACTAGAGAACTTGTACAGGGAAAACTATTGTCCTCTTATAGAAAAGATAAAAACTGATTTGTGTAAATGGTCCACGCTCCCATTATCTCTGCTGGGAAGAATAAATGTAATAAGAATGAACGTCCTTCCAAGACTAAATTTCCTTTTTCAAATGTTACCATGTTACTTATCTACAGAATTTTTCAAATCTATGAATAGACCCATCTCAAAATTTATTTGGTGCAACAAAATGCCTAGGATAAAGTTATTGACACTTATGAAACCAGAATCCATGGGAGGTCTCGGTCTCCCCAACCTCCAACATTATTTTTGGTCAGCCCAATTAAGAAATGTACTGTCATGGTCGTTGGGAAGACGGGACTCACAGTGGTTTCAGTTAGAAGCTAAATTTGTTGACCCGTTACCATTGGACTCTCTCATATTTATAAAACAATTTAAAAAGATAAGAAACATAGGTAATTGCTTCACTGTTTTTAACACACTATGTGCTTGGAAGGACTGCTCAAAAAAACTGGGTATCACCAATTGTACCTCCATATACTCTCCTATCTATCACAATCCTGATCTAGATAAACATCTAAGATCAATTAATATACTCAAATGGGCTCAGCTGGGGATAAGTCAATTCAAAGACCTGTTTTATACAAATATGCAGTTAAAATCATTTATGGATTTAAGAACAGAATATGCCATCCCAAATACTGATTTCTTTAAATATTTACAAATGAGAAACATTATACACATACTGAGAAGAGAAAATAAACTAAGACTAGAATTACATGAAATAGAAGAAATACTAATGTCATCGACCACAATTAAAGGTAAAATTAGTGAATTTTATGACATCTTCTCCAAAGAATGTCACTCATCTTTTTTGCCTTTGTTGAGGATCTGGGAGACAGACCTAACCATGAAATTTGCAGAAAATACATGGCTAAATATTTGTGATAGAATACACTTTCCATTTACAAGTAACAAAATCAAAGAAGCAAATTTTAAATTTATCCATAAATTGTATTTAACTCCAATAAAAATGCATAAAATGTCTAGAGATAATTCAATAAACTGTCCTAGATGTAAAACTAACGAAGGAACATTTCTACACATGTTTTGGCACTGTGATAAACTAAAACGATTCTGGAATTGTATTCATTTATTTACAAAATCTGTATTGGAAACGGAATTTGACTTGTCCCCATGTGCCTATTTACTTAATGAATTACCAGAAATCCAGATGGATCCAAAAAAATATAGACTGCTGATTGTCATAACATACTTTGCCAAGAAATGTATTCTCCTGTTTTGGAAAAATGAGTCTTCGCCCACTTTTGAGATGTTTCAAGATCAGATATCCCAGCTTCTTCCATTGGAGAGATTGACCTTGGAGGAGCGCGGCCGGGGGTGGATGTTCCGGGACCTTTGGTCTCCGCTGTTTTCTCGATTGAGCAGAGGGGCTGTTGATTGATACGGCTAGTGGCGGTATGTGAATATATCCGCATGCTGTCGCTGGCCGTGTCGATTGGTGGTTTTGCTGTTTGGTTGGGGGAGGGGTGGGGGCCGGGGGTCTTGGGATGTCTATCCCCGGTTGTGTATTTTTTGGAGGTGGGTTTCCCTAGTGGAAGAAGTTGTACAACAGACGCGTAAGAGGCCTGTCTGTTGTATAACAATGATGTTGTTGTTGTCATTGTTGTTATTATTTATTATTGTTTATTTAAAAATACGTATGAGAAAAAAATGAACAGTGTAAACAATATTATTAACTCTGAATATAAAAATATGAGAAAAGCAAACAAGACGCGGTCTCGGACTGGTGGGGGCCTCTGATTCGAGGTCTTGGTGAGTCGGAGTGTTAAAGAGGCATGATGCTCTGGCTCGCTGGGGCGCCGGATTTGGGGTCCTCACGGGGTAGGGACCTTGGTTGTCGATACTGGAGATGACGGGTGCTCAAGTAATCTCGCCTTATGGTACATACATGTGGGTATATGCATGTATATATGTATATATATGTATGTGTGTATGTATATGTATATATATTCTTATTAATTTATATATTTAATTTATACATGACTATTTTATTTTTCATTATTCTGATTTAACTGATGGTCTTGTCATTGTCGTTATTATTATTATTATTATTATTACTGTTATTGTCCTGTGATGTCTTGTTTATTAGTATTGTTATTGTATTGTCTTGTTTCATGTTGAAAAGGGAAAATAAAGAAATTGTGAAAAAAAAAAAAAAAAAAGAAACAGTACTTGATATGCAGCGTTGTGCTAGTTACTGAAAAATAGTAACTAGTTACCATTACTAGTTACTTCATTTCAAAAGTAACTCAGTTACTTTACTGATAACTTACACCAAAAAGTACTGTGTTACTGTGAAAAGTAACTTTTTAGTTACTTAAAAAACAAAAACAACGTTATTTCAATTGCTCCCATTAATGCCCTTACAGATCCTTACAGTCAAAATCTGTTGATCAACTTGAGAGTTTCCATTCATTTGCATTCACATCACTGAACCCTGCTAAGCAATGTGGTCTATACAAACACAAACCTGACACAAACACAAAGATGGGTTTTAAATGCCAATTTATTTAATTCAGACCAGAACAAGTATTGCTGCCCTCTACAGGTTGGGTCTAGTCTGCCATATATCTTAACAATAGCTGTCACTCAAGGGGTGTTCAAAAGAAAATAATGTCCAGTGCGGTAACGCAAACGATCCTGGAGAAGCTGGCGGGAGCCCCGGAGAGAGTTCTCTTTTCTTTGTGAAGGGCAGGGCGCCCTGGAATGGGTTCGCCCCCTGGAAAGCGCCACGGTTCCAGCGGCGTCCGGTGAGCTCTCGCTGGCCCTTGAAAATCCGGGGGAGAAGGTGTAGATCTCACGCCAGGCCGTACCCATATCCGCAGCAGGTCTCCAAGGTGAACAGCCTCTGACATGTTAGAACAAGGTAGATAAGGGAAGTTGGCAAATCAGATCCGTAACTTCGGGATAAGGATTGGCTCTAAGGGCTGGGTCGGTCGGGCTCAGGTGGGAAGCGGGGCTGGGCTCGTGCCGCGGCTGGAGGAGCAGTCATCCTCCTCTCTCCGCCGCCGGAAGCTCAGCAGTCGGCCCGCTCTGCGGGCTCCTGTTGGTTTCGCGTTTCGGCGTGGTCTCAGCGGGGGCTTTGCGGGCCGGTGGAGGGGTTGGGGTACGGCGGTCGTCAGCCGCGACTCTGACCGTGCGTCGGGCCCTTCTCGGGGATCACCCCAGCCACGTTGCTCACGGGGGTCCCGGCGCGTCGCCTCGGCCGGCGCCTAGCAGCTGACTTAGAACTGGTGCGGACCAGGGGAATCCTTCTACAAGGACCATTTGCATATTCTTGGTATCTAGGGACATCTATGGACCTCAGGGAATGTATTCACAGTGTCAGAAATATTGTGTCTAGCGGCCGGTTAGCACAGCGGACTAAGCGTCTGTCTACCACCGCAGAGACACTGGTATCGAATCCAGCTGTCAGCGGTGCCTCCGGCTTGGCCGGTGGTCATACTGGCGCAATTGGCTGTGTCAGCGGGAGGGAAGCCGGTGGGGTGGTAATCTGGTCGATGTAAACAGCGACTCCTACAGGTCGGTCAGGGCACGTGCACAGCGAGGGAGGGAGGGAAATGGTGAAGGTAGTGTGACCTCCCACGAGTTACACTTCACCAATGAGAGTCCTCGCTGCCAGGTGAAAAGAGGCTGCTGGCTGTCTCCTATGTATCGGAGGAAGCCATGTGATAGACTTCAGGGCTCCCTAGACCGACCAGTGGGGTGCACATGCGCGCAACAACCAAGAAGGGAAATCCGACTGTTTAATTCAAACAAAGCATCGCGAAGGCCCGAGGTGGGTGTTTTGACGCCATGTGATTTCTGCGTACACCGTCCCGGGCAAGGTCATAAAGTGGAGCAGTACTTACGGCGAACAGTGGGAGCCAGGTGTGGGTGCGAAGGGAACAAACCTGAGATATAAGCCCGAGAGGGGGAAACCTGGGCCCCGAGTGTTCACTATATGTACATTAATATCAGGTGTCGATGTAATAAAAAAAATCGATCTACATACAATATGGAGATGAGATGAATGGTGCCCTTTCAAATGTAACTTCTTGGGGCGAATTCTGAGCCACCGACATTGTTACAATCCTCATTAGAATGTTTGGTTTTGTACATATTAATACAAAAATAAAGACAGACATATGTGAAGTAGTACAGGGATCATTCCACTTAGTAATTGAATCTACGGTAACAGATAGCAGGCAGTGAGGAAACTGTAATCCTGTTGACAGTATGCAGACGGCGTAAGCAGTGCAATAATGCGCAACCACTGCTTACTTACTCGCTCACGAGGGAAAAGTGATTTTCCAGTTTTTCATCATTTATGGAGGAGCGCACAAGTAAAATTGGGCCGGCTGTTTGCTTGTCTCAAGCGATGTCGCAGACAAGTCCACCAAAAGAAACACTTGTGCTAAAGAAAGTATGAGCCGCGCAAACAGATCCCATGGGACTTAACGCG
This sequence comes from Notolepis coatsorum, assembly GCF_963971535.1. Classification (NCBI taxonomy): domain Eukaryota; kingdom Metazoa; phylum Chordata; class Actinopteri; order Aulopiformes; family Paralepididae; genus Notolepis; species Notolepis coatsorum. The sequence continues at coordinate 150,596,450 of NC_140172.1, read as the reverse complement.
TTTGAAAATAAAAAGACTTCTATGGCAAAAATATCCCTTTCACGATGTGACAATAAGGTTGCTCTCTCGTGAGAATACAGTCTCTCACGTCTGACGATGAATAGATGAATGCACTCAGTGGAGCGTGGATCTCCTCCGAGACCCAACCGTCTCTCTACTTTGCTGCTTTGTAACTTTCACACTCAATGCTTTACTGGGTAGTAGAGATGACATAAAGGAGAGTTGCCTATGAATGAGAGTTTTCACAGCAGACGCAGGCTGTAAATCACATGTTTTAAGTATCAATGACAATGAGCTTCTTCACATTGTGTGACAAACATATGTCACGAATGGTCACAATACGGTCTCTCTCTCTCTCTCCTCCCCCTCTCTCTCTCCTCCTCCCCTTCTCTTTCTCTACCTTTCAAGGTGGTCAGGACCACATTGAACTGAAGTGTAATTTAATTTGCATATTCAACCCACCTTCAACAACAAAGTGAACAAAATTATGAATTGCCAGCCTTTCATATGTAACTTCTTGGGGGGAAATCTAGGCCTTCGCTATTGTTACATCATCATTATAATGTTTGGTTCTGTACAAAAAGAAGCTATAAAATATAAATCATAAAAATAATAATAATCGGTTCTTACATGCAAGGGTTAATAACATTTAAAAGGTTAATAACAAGTGTAAAGGGTTAATAACAGGTGTACAGGGTTAATAACAGGTGTAAAGGGTTAATAACAGGTGTAATAACAGCTGTAAATAGTTAATAACATGTGTAAAGGGTTAATAACAGGTGTAACATGTTAATAACAGGTGTACAGTGTTAAACCAGGTGTAAAGGGTTAATAACAGGTGTACCATGTCAATAACAGGTGTAACATGCTAATAACAGGTGTGAAGGGTTAATAACAGGTGTAACGTGTTAATAACAGGTGTACAGGGTTAAACCAGGTGTAAAGGGTTAATAACAGGTGTACCATGTCAATAACAGGTGTAACATGCTAATAACAGGTGTGAAGGGTTAATAACAGGTGTAAAAGGTTAATAACAGGTGTAACATGTTAATAACAGGGGTACAGGGTTAATAAAAGGTGTAACATGCTAATAACAGGTGTGAAGGGTTAATAACAGGTGTAAAGGGGTAATAACAGGTGTAAAGGGGTAATAACAGGTGTAACGTCTTAATAACATGTGTGAAGGGTTAATAACAGGTGTAACATGTTAATAACAGGTGTAAAGGGGTAATAACAGGTGTAAAGGGGTAGTAAAGGGGTAATAACAGATGTAAAGGGGTAATAAAGGGGTAATAACAGGTGTAAAGGGGTAGTAAAGGGGTAATAACAGGTGTAAAGGGGTAGTAAAGGGTTAATAACAGGTGTAACATGTTAATAACAGGTGTAAAGGTGTAATAACAGGTGTAAAGGGGTAGTAAAGGGGTAATAACAGGTGTAACATGTTAATAACAGGTGTACAGGGTTAATAACAGATGTAACATGTTAATAACAGGTGCAAAGGGGTACTAACAGGTGTAACATGGTAATAACAGGTGTAACATGTTAATAACAGGTGTAAAGGGTTAATAACAGGTGTAACATGTTAATAACAGGTGTAAAGGGTTAATAACAGGTGCAAAGGGGTACTAACAGGTGTAACATGGTAATAACAGGTGTAACATGTTAATAACAGGTGTAAAGGGTTAATAACAGGTGTAACATGTTAATAACAGGTGTAAAGGGTTAATAACAGGTGTAACATGTTAATAACAGGTGTAAAGGGTTAATAACAGGTGTAACATGTTAATAACAGGTGTAAAGGGTTAATAACAGGTGCAAAGGGGTACTAACAGGTGTAACATGTTAATAACAGGTGTAACATGTTAATAACAGGTGTACAGGGTTAATAACAGATGTAACATGTTAATAACAGGTGTAAAGTGTTAATAACAGGTGTAACATGTTAATAACAGGTGTAACATGTTAATAACAGGTGTAAAGGGTTAATACCAGGTGTAAAGGGTTAATAACAGGTGCAAAGGGGTACTAACAGGTGTAACATGGTAATAACAGGTGTAACATGGTAATAACAGGTGTAAAGGGGGCCGATGTTCCTGAATTGTACGTCATCATTTAGCAGTTGAGCCATTTCAAAGTATCAGTGAGGAGAGAGACCCCCACTCAGCCAGCTTCCCCTCATAAACAACACTTCCTATCTCCATGCTTTGCTCTGCAATTCACACATCCCACAGATGGTTCTAATGGATCCTCTGGTGGTCGGCCAAGGTCTCCTGACCCTCAACACACACACCGGGCTCTGTGGACGTTTTACAGCACTCAGGTTGACTCTTAATCAAGCGGCAGCCTCCTGTGTTTACCTCTAAACTGGACTCAAGAGCCCAGCTGCTTTCTCGCATCAGGCTGCAATCACTCTGCAGATTAGGTCGTGGTGTTTGTTTGAAGATAGAATCTGTAATGTCATCAGAAGAGCGACCTCCAGGCCAATCAGCCCCCGCTTGGTACTTGCACTTTTGATTATATTTTCTGTTTTGGTCTGATGTGTGGGTTGGAGTTGAGTGGGGATTGCGGGGGTTGTTATTGCTGGCTACACCTCAGGTAGAGATGGTAAATGGTAAATGGCTGCTTTTATATATAGCGCTTTTATCCAAAGCGCTTTACAATTTGTTCCTCACATTTGACACATTCACTCACACATTCACACACCGACGGCGGAGGCGACCTTGCAAGGTGCCAACCTGCTCATCGGGAGCAATTAGGGGTTAAGTGTCTTGCTCAAGGACACATCGTCACGCTGCCCGGGAGGAGCGGGAATGGAACCGGGAACCTCCGGATTGCCAGACGACTGCTCTACCTCCCGAGCCACTGTCGCCCCACACATATATATACACAGAGATATATATACAGTATAATACGTTACTAAACTCCCACCCACACACCAAAACAAAAAATGGAAACAAAGTGCAATACCAAGCAGAGCTCTTTTGCCTAGAGGTCGCTGTTTGACAGCATTAAAGGTTCTACCTTTAAGATGTTTTAGTGAAGACTGTAGCAGCAGTCAGTATGGTCTCAGACCACTATTCTGTCTGTCATCTTGGACGTGTCTCGTCTTGGACTACTACGGTTGAGGAGCCGGGAAAAACAAGCATCTCACGTTTTTCTGGATGTATGTACATTTAAAAAACTATGACAATAAAATTATCTGAATCTGAATCTGAATTTGAATTTGAATCTGAATCTGTAGCTTTGTAACCAATGGAGAGCTTGCTGAGCAAGCTGAAGCGTCAGTCTAGGAGAAAGTGAAACCTCATCAGAATATCCTCTTGTAGTTTCTCATCAACTTGTTCATTCATTTATTCATTCATTCATTAATTAGTACTTAATAAAGTACAATGTCCTCCATTTATGTTGATTTTCTTGAGCACGATGCATATGAACAACTTCAGTTGTGCTTAAGGAAGGGGACTTTTTTGTAGCAGATTATATTTACCAAGCTTTTGAGAGAAGGCAGAATACTTGATGGTTGGGCACACACAAAAATAAAATAATCAATCAATCGACCTTCGTGGCCTTGCAGAGTGGCAGCGGATATACGCATTCATCTGTCTCAAGATCTACTGTAGTCCTGCATGTTATCAACACATGTGCATGCTGTGTGAATTTATGTGTGCCATTATTACTGTCAAATGTAATAATTGTGGAATATTCCTATAATGAGGCTGTATGTGTATGTCACTGAATTTCCCCAAGGGGATTAATAAAGTATCCTATCTATCTATCTATCTATTGATTGATTGATTGAAAAGTTTATTAACAGATTGCAGAATGGGTACAGTACAGTACATCTCAATACATACAATTGTTAAGGGGATGCAGACCAGAGAAAGACTTTCGTCTTGTTTCCACCAGGGTCCCCCATTTTCAATTCATCATAACATATATGACATACATGACATACAGATAGACAGTACTGCTACATCTATACATTTATGACATATCAGATTTGCAAATACAGTACTGTTTGTGATACAAAAGTGTCCAGAAAAGGAGTGTATATACATTTGGCGTAGAAACTGTACATTGGAGGAGGTTGGTGGGGTGGGGTTGGGTGGGTTGGGTGAGGGCTGTACATTGGAGGTGGGGGGGGGTTGGGTAGGGGACACACACACATTTTACACTGTACATTGGAATATTGACAAAGCCTTACTTGGTCATTTACTGTACAACTAGGTTAGGACATTTGTAGGGGCCAGTTTCGAATTGCAGTCTCACGTAGGTGTTTTTTGAGAGTGTTTTTGAAGGTGGGTAGTGATTCACATTCCTTTACAGCTTTAGGCAGGGCGTTCCACATTGATGTGGCATAATTGCGAAACGTGTTTAGTCCCTTGTTTGAGCCGAATCTGGGTTTTACATGATTTGTGGAGCTCCCTCTGGTGTTGTGATCGTGGTATTCACTGACCTTTGGGAAGTATTTTGACATGTACATGGGTACCTTGGTCGCGTAGTGTATCTTGTAGACCAGGCCCATTGCAAGTTGCTGTACTCTGTCGTCTACTCTAAGCCATCCTAGGTTGTCAAAGTGGGCAGGGGTGAGGTGGGTTCTAGGAGTCAGGTCAAGTAGTAGTCTGACTAGCTTGTTTTGAGATGTTTGTAATTTGTTTTTTAGTGCCTTTGAGGTGCTTTGGTACCATGAGGTGCAAGCATAGTCGTAGTACCCTTGAATGAGTGCTCCTGCTAGAGTCTTCAGGGTATTCTTGTTTACCAGAGAGGAGATCCGGTACAAGAATCGCGTTCGTTGGTTGACTTTTTTTATTACATTGGATGCCATTTTGTCACAGGAAAGATTAGCCTCTAGGATGGAACCAGTGGAGGTTTCTCTATGACAACACGTGAAACACAAATTCACTCATAATTCATAATTATTATTAATTTACATATACCTATATATAAAAAAAAAAAAACTATATATATATTTTTTTTTTTTTTAAATTATTATTATTATTATTTTTTTATTATAAATGTTTTCCTCTGTAAAAAAAATGCCAGTGATTTTTTTTTTCTTCAAAAATGGCCAAAATGTACAGCTCTGAGCAGGCCTGCACTGCAGTATTGCCTGCAGTAATTATTCGTGAAGAAAACTTCACAGGTGTGACCCATTGTTAAATAAATAATAAATAACAGCGAATCAAAATAGGCTATTAACTTCATCTAAGCACGGTCTGTGCAGTTAAACTCTTGTCATTGAATGGAGGATTGATTGATTGACAGCCCTTGACATCCAATACACGGAGGTTGAATATGATTGGCAGCCTTGCAAATCCAATCAGAGATTTCTGCATTGCAAAGTCAAATGGGTCCAGCTGCATGTGAGGAGGATAGGTTTAGCTCGGGCCAATCTCAAGTTTCTCAAGTTTCTTTATTAGTTGTCATACAGAAGTACAGAATACTTTTATACAAAATGTAACATAAAGAAGCATTTTGTATAAAAGTATTCTGTACTTCTGTATGACAAATAATAAAGAAACTTGAGAAACTTGAGATTGGCCCGAGCTAAACCTATACTCCTCACATGCAGCTGGACCCATTTTGACTATGTGAAAGTTGAGACTATGAGAAAGTTGTTGTTTAGTAGTTAGTAAGCTGTACAGCTATAACAAGTCAGGCTAAATTAAACTTTGCACCAACATTAGGACCGAAGTATAAACCAGCAACTGAGCAACATGAAGAAGTGGATTTATGCATCTGGATCAGAAAAAACGTAAGTAGGCTACAGTGCTTGTATGCTAACAGTAGCTAGGCAGCTTAGCCTACATCACAATGATAATCACCAAGCTAACTTACTGTACACACTGTAGGGCTGGGCAATTAATCGAAACAGAATCGCGATATCGATTCATAGACCTATGCAATCTAATTTCTAAGTTATGACTATTTTCTTTTATTAAAAAAAAACGTTTTTTTTTTTTTTTTTTTTTTTTTTTATTATTTTATCTGGGTTGAACATGATTTGTGGAACTCCCTCTGGTGTTGTGGTCGTGGTATTCACTGACCTTTGGGAAGTATTTCGACATGCACATGGGTATCTTAGTGGTGTAGTCGTGTATCTTGTAGACCAGGCCCATTGCAAGTTGCTGTACTCTGTCATCTACTCTAAGCCATCCTAGGTTATCAAAGTGGACAGGGGTGAGGTGGGTTTTAGGAGTAAGGTCAAGCAGTAGTCTGACCAGTTTGTTTTGTGATGTTTGTAATCTTGTTTTTAGTGCCTTTGAGGTGCTTTGGTACCATGAGGTGCAAGCATAGTCGTAGTACCCTTGAATGAGTGCTCCTGTTAGAGTCTTCAAGGTATTCTTGTTTACCAGAGAGGAGATCCGGTACAGGAATCTAGTTCGTTGGTTGACTTAGTTTTATTACATTGGATCCCATTTTGTCACAGGAAAGATTTGCCTCTATAGGATGGAACCCAGGTAGGTAATTTCATCTTTCCTTTTAAGATAAGATAAGATATTCCTTTATTGATCCCCTTGGGGAAATTCAGGCATCATAGCAGCATGGGGGAAGGGGGGGGGGGGGGGTACAGGTAGTGAAAACAACACAAGCAGTGTAAACAAATAGGTCAATATAATTTACTATCTAACTAACTGAAATATACATTATTCATTATTCACAGTATCCACATAAGGTGCAGTATGCATAAGGTAGTGTTATTGTCCTACTTGGGTTCCTATTAGTTCTAGGTCGATGTCTGGCAGCAGTCGCTGCCCACTGTTGTGGAGCCTGATGGCCACTGGTATGAAGGACTGTCCGAGGCGGTTAGTTGAGTGTCGGGGGGGTATGAGTATGTGGCTTCCTTGTCACCTTCACCTAATTATGTTTTGATCTGGTCAGGTGCGCTGTCACCTAAAATGTTTTGATCTGATCAGGTGCGCTGTCACCTAATATGTTTTGATCTGGTCAGGTGCGCTGTCACCTAATATGTTTTGATCTGGTCAGGTGCGCTGTCACCTAATATGATTTCATCTGGTCAGGTGCGCTGTCACCTAATATGTTTTCATCTGGTCAAGTCCGCTGTCACCTAATGTTAATATGTTTTCATCTGTGTCCACTGACACACAGTGGGGGATGTTTTAAAAATATTATTTAATATATAATATAATATAATAATTTGTGCTTCACCTAAAAATTTGGTCAGCAGCCTCCACTGGATGGAACCCAGGTAGGTAATTTCATCTTTCCTTGTGATAATATTGTCACCCACTGTAACCGAGAAGCCGTCGGTCTTGCTGAGTTTGTTATTTGAGCCGAAGAGAATGGACTCTGTTTTGCCCATGTGTAATGATAGTTTGTTGTCGGCGAGCCATATGCAGATTTTGCCTAGTTCCGAGCTGAGGGCTTTTTCAACCTGTAACTTGTTCTTGTCAGAGACCAGATAGATAGATAGATAGATAGATATCTATCTATCTATCTATCTATCTATCTATCTATCTATCTATCTATCTATCTATCTATCTATCTATCTATCTATCTATCTATCTATCTATCTATCTATCTATCTATCTATCTATCTATCTATCTATCTATCTATCTATCTATCTATCTATCTATCTATCTATCTATCTATCTATCTATCTATCTATCTATCTATCTATCTATCTATCTATCTATCTATCTATCTATCTATCTATCTATCTATCTATCTATCTATCTATCTATCTATCTATCTATCTATCTATCTATCTATCTATCTATCTATCTATCTATCTATCTATCTATCTATCTATCTATCTATCTATCTATCTATCTATCTATCTATCTATCTATCTATCTATCTATCTATCTATCTATCTATCTATCTATCTATCTATCTATCTATCTATCTATCTATCTATCTATCTATCTATCTATCTATCTATCTATCTATCTATCTATCTATCTATCTATCTATCTATCTATCTATCTATCTATCTATCTATCTATCTATCTATCTATCTATCTATCTATCTATCTATCTATCTATCTATCTATCTATCTATCTATCTATCTATCTATCTATCTATCTATCTATCTATCTATCTATCTATCTATCTATCTATCTATCTATCTATCTATCTATCTATCTATCTATCTATCTATCTATCAATCAATTATTTAATTAATTAATTAATGAATTAAATCTTTATTTTAACTAAAAAATCCATTGAGGGCACGCCCCCATTTCCAATGACATAGATCAGTGGTTCTCAACCTGTGGTACGCGTACCACCGGTGGTACTTGGGCCCCCTGCTGGTGGTACTTGAAAAAAACTAAAAAAGCTTTTTTGATTTTTTATTACATTTTTATTTAAAAAATTGTATCCGTAGTCATGCCACTGAACTTAGAAGCAGTACAATCAATAAGATGTTCCACGTGTCAGGAGCACAGAAGCTAAAAGCAGACTCCCCAAGTTCAGTACAGACTCTAGGTGCTTTAAGTGTGTGAGCCAGTCATTGGAACGTGTACCATAGGGTCCAGACGTCCACCCCAACAGAGAAGTTAGATCAATTGGGCTCAATCTCCAATTATGGCTTTATATAGAAACAGATGCCAATGCAGCTCTCGCCTCTCTGCTAAGAGGACCATCCAACTCTGCTATACAGCTCTGGTCTCCCTGCTAGGAGGACAATCTAACCCTGCTATACAGCTCTGGTCTCCCTGCTAGGAGGACCATCCAACCCTGCTATACAGCTCTGGTCTCCCTGCTATAGGAGGACCATCCAACCCTGCTATACAGCTCTGGTCTCCCTGCTATAGGAGGACCATCCAACCCTGCTATACAGCTCTGGTCTCCCTGCTATAGGAGGACCATCCAACCCTACAATAGGGAGGTGTAGTCTGACGTCGCTAAGTTTGGACCGCCCGCGAGGTCCACCCGTATAGGGATTTATCATTGGGAAAATGGATTATCGGCTATTGTAACAATTCTGCCTCATGGATATTGAAAAGCTTTCCATTTTTGCACAAAACGAGTTCCCTTCTATCACTAACATTATTGTTTAAGCATTTTTGGTTGAAATAAAATTCTGCGATTTTATTTTTTTTACAATTAATTGCGAATTATTGATCATATTGAGCTATAGATTGTGGATGAATACGCACAGAAAGGTACACCATGCAAATGTTCATGCTTTATTTGTTTTAAACGAGACGACTTAGAAATGGTTAATGGGGAATTACATTGCGTTTTCAATATGGTGGACTGGCCGGAAACAGCAATAACTTAACCCCTACACCTCCCTATACAGGACACAATCTAGTGAAATGTAACTATTTCCGGGGCCCCCCTGAAACCCCGTCAAGGACCCCTGGGGGACCCCACATTGAAAACCACTGCTTTCTAACCCCCCCCCCCCCCTCCCAGTCTGCATTGACCTCGGTCTCCTCTGTCTCTCCTCTGTCTCCAAAACAGCCTGAAAGGCATATCTCCATCACAGTCAGGTCCACACAGAGGACTCAGCCAGGAGACGCTGGAGTGTCAAACAGCAACATGTCAAAAAAGCCCTTGACAGAGGAATCAGCTACTACAGCACTCTGTCTGTCTGTCTGTCTGTCTGTCTGTCTGTCTGTCTGTCTGTCTGTCTGTCTGTCTGTCTGTCTGTCTGTCTGTCTGTCTGTCTGTCTGTCTGTCTGTCTGTCTGTCTGTCTGTCTGTCTGTCTGTCTGTCTGTCTCTCTGTCTGTCTGTCTGTCTGTCTGTCTGTCTGTCTGTCTGTCTGTCTGTCTGTCTGTCTGTCTGTCTGTCTGTCTGTCTGTCTGTCTGTCTCTCTCTCTCTCTCTCTCTTTCTCCCTGTCTCTCTCACCCTTCCCTGTCTGTCTGTCTGTCTGTCTGTCTGTCTGTCTGTCTGTCTGTCTGTCTGTCTGTCTGTCTGTCTGTCTGTCTGTCTGTCTGTCTGTCTGTCTGTCTGTCTGTCTGTCTGTCTGTCTGTCTGCCTGTCTGTCTGTCTGTCTGTATGTCTGTCTGTCTGTCTCTCTCTCTCTCTCTCTCTCTCCCTCTCTCTCTCTCTCTCTCTCTCTCTCTTTCTCCCTCTCTCTCTCACCCTTCCCTTCCCCGCTCTCTCTCTCTCTCTCTCTCTCTCTCTCTCTCTCTCTCTCTCTCTCCTCTCTCTCTCTCTCTCTCTCTCTCTCTCTCTCTCTCTCTCTCTCTCTCTCTCTCTCTCTCTCTCTCTCTTTCTTTTCTCTTCTCTTCTCTCTCTCTCTCTCTCTCTCTCTCTCTCTCTCTCTCTCTCTCTCTCTCTCTCTCTCTCTCTCTCTCTCTCTCTCTCTCTCTCTCTCTTCTCCCCCCTCTCTCTTTCTCCCTCTCTCTCCCCCCTCTCTCTCCCCCCCCTCTCTCTCCCCCTTCCCTCTCTCTCTCCCCCCCTCTCTCTCTCACCCTTCCCTCTCGCTCTCACCCTTCTCGCTCTCTCTCTCTCTCTCTCTCTCTGTTCCCACGACATTCTGACACCATGGCACCACTGCTGAAATGTTAAAGGGGAACACCACACAAATCAAGAAGTCCAATGTTATTTCCGTGGCCTTGGAAAGTTCAATCAATATTTGTGAACGTGAGCTACTCTATAAAGCCAGAAACCATGGAGTACTAAGACTTGTGATGTCATCAAGTATAAAGTATGGAGCTGCTCCATTTACAATGAATGGGAGACAGTTTGAATGTTTTGAATGAGTGAATTAGCGAATGTCATGTTTTAATGTTTTTTTTCTTCATTTATTTCAAATTATAAACACATCTCTAGTAAGCACTAGATTTAAAATGATAAACACATCTCTAGTAAGCACTAGATTTAAAATGATAAACACATCTCTAGTAAGCACTATATTTAAAATGATAAACACATCTCTAGTAAGCACTATATTTAAAATGATAAACACATCTCTAGTAAGCACTAGATTTAAAATGATAAACACATCTCTAGTAAGCACTATATTTAAAATGATAAACACATCTCTAGTAAGCACTATATTTAAAATGATAAACACATCTCTAGTAAGCACTAGATTTAAAATGATAAACACATCTCTAGTAAGCACTATATTTTAAATGATAAACACATCTCTAGTAAGCACTAGATTTAAAATGATAAACACATCTCTAGTAAGCACTAGATTTAAAATGATAAACACATCTCTAGTAAGCACTAGATTTAAAGAAGTCCTTGCATGTGGGAAACAGGTATACAGATGTGTCACTGACGGCAACGAATCGACCAGTCAACAGAAGTCTACGCTACAGTACATCTGCACCATCAGATGTACAAAACCACACATCCTTGACCACCAGAGGTGCAACCCCTGCTGCCTTTGTTGCAAACTATTTTAAAGTCGCTTTGGATAAAAGCGTCAGTAAATGTAGAGGCTTTTTTCTTACAGTGAAGCAGAAGCGTGGAGGGAAAATGTCAGTTTTAACACTTTGAGTTCACACTAACACGCTGTCATCTAAATCAACAGTGTTATAACATGGCCTATAGGTTTGATGGGGTGCATGTTTGTTTTCATACCTAATGAGTTTTATGGTTTATTTCTATGCGACTACCATCTGCACCAGAGCCTAAATCACAGTATAGGCATAGTTTTAGGGGGGGGGGTTGCAGGAGACATGCCCCATTCAATATTGAAAACAGGTAGATTTGTCCCCCTCAAAAGATATAGCTAATATGAAATGGTAAATAAATAAATGGCTGCATTTATATAGCAGCTTTTATCCAAAATGCTTTAGAATTTGTTCATCACATTTGACCCATTCACTCACACATTCCACAGACCGATGGCGGAGGCAACCACGCAAGGAGCCGGGGGCGATTAGGGGTTAAGTGTCTTGCTCAAAGACTCTTCGACACGCTGCCCGGGAGGAGCGGGAATCAAACCGGGAACCTCCGGATTACCAGACGATTGCTCAAAACATTTATATATCCTTTTTACCTGTAAATATATAAATGATCAGAGCCATACTGCATTATATTGCCATATCAAACTTGCAGACATTCCTCTCATGAAAGTTAAAGTCTACCTACGCAAGTATCATCAGTTCTGCCTGGACTGGCCATAATCCACTCACACCCCACCTCTATCTATGGAGTGGATAGAGAGAGAGAGAGAGAGAGAGAGAGAGAGAGAGAGAGAGAGAGAGAGAGAGAGAGAGAGAGATAAGTGAAGGCTATGTATCGTGTGTGTTAGAAACCATAATCCACTCACACGCCACCTCTATCTATGGAGCGGAGAGAGAGAGAGAGAGAGAGAGAGAGAGAGAGAGAGAGAGAGAGAGAGAGAGAGAGAGAGAGAGAGAGAGAGAGAGAGAGAGCACAGAGAGAGCACAGAGAGAGCACAGAGAGAGCACAGAGAGAGCACAGAGACAGACAGTGAGGGGGCCAAACATGACCTACTATTGCAAAACAACCCTGTTTTCCTTCCAAATCTGAAGAGTGGCACCGCAGGGGCTGCATGTTAGTCTTCCCTGGGTACAAGGGGGGTAGCAACTAGTGGAGACATGAGCAACAAAGCCAGCATTCAGCTCCGCAATTACACATGCAGCCCCGTGCCAGAACCAAGAAGGGATTACTCCAGCCTGGCTTGTTCTGACTGAGAGGTTTCTTTCTGTAAGGAGCTCTTCCTGTCTGCTGCCGAGTCTCTTCCTGTTTGTTGCAGAGTCTCTTCCTGTTTGCTGCTGGAGCTCTTCCTGTTTGTTGCAGAGTCTCTTCCTGTTTGCTGCAGAGTCTCTTCCTGTCTGCTGCAGAGTCTCTTCCTGTTTGCTGCAGAGTCTCTTCCTGTTTGCTGCAGAGTCTCTTCCTGTTTGCTGCAGAGTCTCTTCCTGTTTGCTGCCGGGTCTCTTCCTGTTTGCTGCAGGAGCTCTTCCTGTTTGCTGCAGAGTCTCTTCCTGTTTGTTGCAGAGTCTCTTCCTGTTTGTTGGAGAGTCTCTTCCTGTTTGCTGCAGAGTCTCTTCCTGTTTGCTGCAGAGTCTCTTCCTGTTTGTTGCAGAGTCTCTTCCTGTTTGTTGGAGAGTCTCTTCCTGTTTGCTGCAGAGTCTCTTCCTGTTTGCTGCCGAGTCTCTTCCTGTTTGTGCAGAGTCTCAGTTTCCACCAGAATGCGCAGAGATATTTTTGAACTCATATTTAGCTAATAACACTTAAAATCATTGGTAAACAAACGTAGTGCTGGAAATATACACTTTGACTGCTGTTTTGATAGGGTTAGGTCTTTACTCTTGGCTACATTTGAAAAGATTATCTGTATTTGTACTATTTATTATCTATTTATGACGTGAAATAAATCTCGGACAGGGCCCGTCGGGCTTAAGGGGTTAAATACAGCATTTATTTACACTTTAACACTTTACCAACTCACCACGGGCCGACAGAAAATGTTTCAGAGAATGCCTTTGAGAATGCCTGGTCTAAACTATTGCTTTATTAAATAAAACCTAGGCTGTAGTAGAAGCTTCACACGTTGCACCTGAACACAGACGGTCTGAACCTTGTTCCTAGAACCACGTCTCTCCGAACTAAGTTCAGAGGATGAACGTCAAATTATGTCAAGGTCAAGGTCAGATTTGTTTATACAGCACATTCAAAAACAACCAAGGTTGACCAAAGTGCTGCACAAAGTACAAAAGTACTGTAAATACGATACTAATAAAAAATACAACACAAGATTTTGCGCAATTCACACAAACAGGAATAGTACTGAAATTAGTGTACATTTGACTGTATATTACTGTATATTTTTGGCTGTACATTTTAGAATGTATATACATATTTTAGAGGTTTTAGTATATCCATGACTGTATTTGTATTATTATTTGTGATTTTTGACTACCTAAATGTTTATTGTGAGCGATCTGTAGTGCTGAATTTCCCTCGGGGTCAATAAAGTACTTCTATTCTATTCTATTCTATTCTATTCTATTCTATTATATTCTATTCTATTCTATTCTATTCTAAACAGTACTACACATATAACAATACATATACAGCAGAGAAAATACAATATAAAATGCACAGTCAAAATAAATGCTGTCAAAACTGACACAAACCTGGCGGAGACGAACACATCACCACCTCCCGTCCAACAATATCCTTATATATCGATACTCGATACTAAAAATAGATGTAGACCGACAGACACAATGGATCAATGTAGCCGGGGCGCTTAGTCAGAGGACTAAAACTAAATTATATCCGCTGCCATAATTAATCTCAGGCCACTTTGGCCGGCCCAGGTGTCTGTGACCTGCTGTGTGTCCAGACCTTTCCAAGGACGGGGACAGAAAACTAACTTCAGTGAACTTCCTTAAAGGGGAAATCCGCACCGTGAAGCAGAAAACACATTATGCTATTTCAATGATCTGAGGCAGGTAAATCAATATCTATAAACATAGACAACTATCTCCCTAAGATGGAAATCAGTCAACACTTGAATTTGTGATGTCATTAGGTGCCACTTCTTGTACATGGTTCATTGACAGTGAATTAGTGGCCAACATTGAGGGGTTACAGACTTTTTGTTCACGTTATTACATCAGAATGTGTTTTATTTTAATGTAGGGCTTACAGCTCTGAATCAGCAAATGTACCCATATCACAGTAAAACCACCATTGGTACTGTCATAGTGTCCTCATATCCCAGTACAATCACCATGGGTGCTGTCATAGTTATGACGTCCCACCAAGTAGGACCAACCGCTACGCCAAATCTTTTGTCCCCTCGGCTATCAGACTTTTAAACACAGACAGTAGTCATTTTAAGTAGCCTTTTGCACTTGGTTGTCTGTTTTTACTTTTACTTTTATTGCTGGATTGTATCACATGGAGTGTTTCTCTTTTTATTTTCCGTGCTGTCGTTGAGATGTTTTGTTGTTTGTTTGTCTTTGTTGCTTGTGGTGAAGCTGCAAATATGAATTGCCCCACGGGGATCAATAAAGTTGTCTGAATCTGAATCTGAATCTGAATCTGAATAGTGTCCTCATATCCCAGTAAAATCACCATGGGTGCTGTCATAGTGTCCTCATATCCCAGTAAAATCACCATGGGTACTGTCATAGTGTCCTCATATCCCAGTAAAATCACCATGGGTACTGTCAAAGTGTCCTCATATCCCAGTAAAATCACCATGGGTACTGTCATAGTGTCCTCATATCCCAGTAAAATCACCATGGGTACTGTCATAGTGTCCTCATATCCCAGTAAAATCACCATGGGTGCTGTCATAGTGTCCACATATCACAGTAAAATCACCATGGGTGCTGTCATAGTGTCCACATATCACAGTAAAATCACCATGGGTACTGTCAAAGTGTCCTCATATCCCAGTAAAATCACCACGGTTACTGTCAAAGTGCCCTATGTGTTGTTCCACTATCCACTGTCTATTTAGCAACTCCAGGTTTGATCTCTTGATGACATCATCACTAGTCTCACTACTTAAGGACATCAGAACACCTCGACAAGAGGCAGGGGAACTATGTAAGAATGCAATTTATTGACTACAGCTCAGCATTCAATACCATAGTCCCCTCCAAGCTCCTAGTCAAGCTCAGAGACCTGGGCTTGAACTACGACATCTGCCAGTGGGTCTTGGACTTCCTGACAGGAAGACCCCAGGGGGTGAGAGCACGCAACGAAGCACGAAGTTCAAAGTGAGTCAGAAGATCCTTAAGAACTTCTACTCATGCACAATAGAGAGCATTCTGACTGGTAACATTACCTCCTGGTTTGGGAATAGCACCGCACACGACCGCAGCAGACTACAGAGAGTGGCACGTTCAGCCAAACGCACAATTGGAGGTGGGCTTCCCCACACTCCAGGACATTTACAACAAGTGTTGCAGGGCCAAGGCTAAGAGAATAACCAAAGACTCTAGTCACCCAAACAACTGCCTCTATGAACTGTTGTGGTCAGGCAAGCGCTACCGGAGTCTCATGGCCAGTACAGAGAGACTCAGAAGGAGCTTCTATCCCCAGGCCATCAGGATTCTCAATGACTCCATGTAACAATCCATCATCTACACTCATTGCACACACATCCACATGCACACACTCACTTTTAAACAAACACTCACCTTAACACTCACTTTAGACACTCTAACACTACATTATATTTATCTATTATTAAAGAGATTTGCACTACATTCATACCTCATTTGCAATTGCACCTTACCTCAACGTTTTGTACCTCATTTTCTGCATTGTACCTCACTGTGTTCACTGTTTACTCATTTTTACTACTTTAGATTGTATATTGTATTGTATATTGTATATATGCGGCACGTGGTGCAGTGGTTAACACTGTCGCCTCACATCAAGAAGGTCCAGGGTTCGATTCCCGCTTGGGGTCCAGGTTTCCATGATGCCAGGTACCCAGGTGGGGTATCTCCCAGGCCTTTCTGTGTGGAGTTTGCATGTTCTCTCCTCGTGCTCTCAAGGGTCCCCCCCCGATAAGATAAAACCAATGGAAAAACATGCAAAACAACAGATCGCTAACACTGTGGCGTCCTTAACGAAGACGGGCAGGAGCACTTGGATTGGTAGCCCGTGTCTGCTCCCGGCTGCCCTTGGGGGGGAAGGACGACGGGACGGGAAAAGTGCAGAGACATTTCATCTGCGACTCAGTGCATGACCTGTGTGTCGCCCATCTCGCATGTGTGTGTTAATCTGCATGACAAATAAAGACTTAAAGAAAATATATATGTATATTGTATATTCCTCTTTACTTACTTTTTTTTATTAACTTTTTACTTACTTCCTTCCTTACTTTTTTTTACTGTATGAAGCACACTCTCAGGGGCTCATACAGAACCAAGCATTTCACCGTAAAGTACATGTATTTTATTGTGATATTTAATAAACAAACTTGAACTTGAACATATTCACAAATCAAACCTTCGCTGTAAAATATAATATAAATAACAACGTGAATTAAATTTTACTGTGGACTTTCCCTTTAAAGATATTAGGAATTCCACACTGCATAGGGGGTAGGGGCATTGTGGGAGACGGGTACAGGGCCTGTCCTATCAGGGCCTGGTTGCACCTTATAGAATATAAAGACTTCTGGTCTCCCTCTGGTGCCTCTAGCTCTACATTCTGACAGCCATCACGGATATAGAGTGTCAGGTCAGTAACATGGGTCTCCCAGTCCCTCCGCTCTGCAGTAAACACAAAATAAATGTTCCGTTCTCACTTCATTCAATCAGGAGGCACTACAAAAATGGTCTGACAAAAATAAGAAATAAAAACTAGTTTTAGGCTAATGCTTGAAACAAGTAAAATTATCTGCCAGCAAATTTGGTTTGGCAAAGATTTCATGAAATTAGTAAAAAAAAATATCTACTGTAGGGTCTCTCTCCTGACTGGATAAAGTAGGAACAGGGATACCACCAGGAAATGTATTCTCTGTGTACTACAGCGCAGAGGGGCTGGGAAACCCATGTCACGGACCAAAAACTCTATACCAGTGACGGCTGTCGGAATGTAGAGCTATTGAAACACAAAAATGCCACTTACGGCACCTTTAAATGATATATTGAAAGTGTGTATATATTTTCCCTTTAGTGCCCCTTCAGCCAGAAACTAGACGTCCGTAATGTCCGGTGTAGAATTGCAGGCCACCGACCTGCTGTTTGGAGCTGGCTAATGTGGAAACAGTCTTACCATGATGGGGAGGGGATCAATGCGAACGCCCCCATGACATTTTGTCAATATAGGCTTCCAAATGGCCACAACGCAGCACAATGAGACTCCATT
Source organism: Notolepis coatsorum (assembly GCF_963971535.1). Classification (NCBI taxonomy): domain Eukaryota; kingdom Metazoa; phylum Chordata; class Actinopteri; order Aulopiformes; family Paralepididae; genus Notolepis; species Notolepis coatsorum. Next base: position 150,578,692 of record NC_140172.1, on the reverse strand, counting down.
TTTCAGCACCTCAACGGTCCATTCAGTCGTGTCTGTGGGATTACAATTAAAGGGAAGTTAAACACTATCACACATCAAAGGGAGTGTTCAACATTTATTCATATTTAGAAGTCAGATAATCATGTCACGTGTGATAAAAAAACACCGTTTTACAACAGATTTTTATTAAAAAAAAATGAAGTAGCCTAATTCTTAAGCCGTCTGTCTCATGGGGGCTGCCATGTTTCTGTTGTCATAGATACACAACGTCTGGCGGTTTGTTACATACTAAGAACGTTTAAAGGGGCACTTCACCGGAAAACGATGCTGATTTATTTTGCACATGATCTCACACACAACCAAAAACTCGGTTTTGTGTATTATTCATTTAGTTTGACGGTTATTGAGGGTAAGTGAGTTTGAATATGGCCACCGGCGAATCCGTGTGTTGTGTTGATTACAGCTCAATGTAAGTTAGCAGTTAGCAGTCTCATTAAGACAAGGTATTGCTTTTTTTCATCAACATCATTTCACCAATTTTTTTTTTTAACAAATGTTTTTTATTTTCTCTTTTTTAACATAAAACTAGACAAACAATACATTAATAGTAGAAATCTATGATAAATCACAGGACAATGATCGACATAATAAACTTTTTGTTTGTTTGTTTGTAAAACCGTTTTATCAAATGTGACCTGATTATTTGTAACTTGTAAATATGAATTAATGTTAAATTCAATTAAATTCCTTTGATTTCTAGTTTTCCATTCCCCTTAGCAAGTACAGCTTGCTAAGATAAATAGCGCACAGTAGAAGTAAATAGAGCAAAGCTCTGCATCACTTCTCAAGCCCAGGCATGTGCTAAAAAGGTTTCCCACAGATCTTTAGCAAAGGACATCTGATTGACCAGAGAAATCAGCTCCCTGCATAAATAACCAATCAGATAACCAACCATTGACGAAGACCCCCATCATGTTCCTTGTCAAAAAGTAGACACGGTGTGCAAAACCACCTGCAGATCAGAAGCTGGGAAATATTCAATTCAATTCAATTCAAACCTTTATTTATTCTCGAAAGGACAATTGAGGTCACCCTAATTTTCAATGTCGTCGAGACTTACAGACATTTCAATGCATAATATTTTTTACAATATAATCATATTAAATATTATATATCTATATAGCACTTTTCATACATGGACCGCAGTCCAGAGTGCCCCACACTACGACAATTCGTATACAATTAACATAGCATATAGTTGACAGAATAAAAAACAATGCATGAATTGCAGACATAAGAATAGGTATAAAACACAATAAAAGTAGTGCAACGTAAACATGCAGACATAAGAATAGGTATAAAATAAGTACAATAAGTACAATGTTGCTTGAAGGCATGTGAAATATTCAGTTTAAAGCTGCAGGTGGCTCTGGGAGTGCATGGGCTATTTCTACCAGGCAGGTAAAACTCACTGTTGCTAATTTCTCCAAAGTTGCCTACTGCAGCTTTAAATGTCATGCTAATGTCGGAGGAGCATTTACTTTATTGAAAAGCTGCTCTATTGTGCCTTCATACAGTGTCTAAATGGTAAATGGTGCATTTATATAGCACTTTTATCCAAAGCGCTTTACTATTTGTTCCTCACATTTTACCCATTCACATGTACTTCTCAGGGGAGATTTAAAAAAGCCTTAAAGGATAAAATAATTCAGTACAGAGTACAGTTTTGAGTAAAAACATCAAACATTTGTTTTTTCTTAAACAAATTTATATCTTGCAGCATATTTTACGTTTTTCTTTCAATATATTTAGTTTTTAAGAATTTGTAAGGGATAGGCAAAAATAAGCATGTGCTTCAGCCTATTCCTTTTTTTCGGTCGTTGAATTTGGATTTTGTGTGTGAGCTTGCCTTGAATGTACATTTGTGATTTTTCTTTTCTTTTTTCTTTTCCTTTTGTAAGTCCACAAGGGTGTGTTTGATTTGTCTGTAAACAAGGCCGAAAAATAAACGTCATTCATTCACTCACACATTCACTCACTCATTCACTCACACATTCACTCACACATTCACTCACACATTCACTCACACATTCACTCAGACATTCACTCAGACATTCTCTCACACATTCACTCACACATTCACTCACACATTCTCTCACACATTCACTCACACATTCACACACACACACAGGGCCGCCTGGGAGAAATGCGAGGCCCTGTGCAAGATTTAAACGCGAGCCCCCCCCCCCCCCAAAAGGTAAAAAAAAATAAAAAATAAAAATTATATTTTTTCATACAGTCAACATATTCTTAAATAATAGCGCTGCCCGAGGCTGGGCATGATACAGTCAACATATAGCAAGAGAGAGAGCGAGAGAGAGCTCCCGTTCTACAGTCAATATACAGTGTACAGAGAGAGAGAGAGAGAGAGAGAGACACATTGGAAAGAAATTGAAATGCTATTTGGCCCTAAACAGAGAGTACACAGTGGCAGAATACCTGAGCACTGTGACTGAAGATCCTTGACTAGGTACAGACTCAGCGAGCACAGCCTAGCCATCGAGAAAGGCCGCCATAGGCAGACTGTGTGTGTTAGAAAGAGAGAGAGAGAGAGCATGTGTGTTTGTCGTGTGTGTTAGAGAGAGAGCATGTATGAGAGATCCAAAAGGACAAAGATCAACACTTAAATCCAAAGAGAGAGAGAGAGAGAGAGAGAGAGAGAGACACATTGGAAAGAAATTGAAATGCTATTTGGCCCTAAACAGAGAGTACACAGTGGCAGAATACCTGAGCACTGTGACTGAAGATCCTTGACTAGGTACAGACTCAGCGAGCACAGCCTAGCCATCGAGAAAGGCCGCCATAGGCAGACTGTGTGTGTTAGAAAGAGAGAGAGAGAGAGAGAGAGAGAGAGCATGTGTGTTTGTCGTGTGTGTGTGTGTTAGAGAGAGAGCATGTATGAGAGATCCAAAAGGACAAAGATCAACACTTAAATCCAAAGAGAAGAGGGTCTATACCAGAGAAAACAAAGCAGCAAGGAGCCAATGGCCGACATCAGCTAAATAGGCTAGCCAGGTACTGTGACACCAGGCCACACACAGCTTTGGCCAACGGCCCAACGCTACCCAAGCTACACAAACGACCAAGACATTCACACACAGCACATGTCGTATCTCCAAATGTTGTGAAGTAGCATATGTTTTGCCTGGAAAAAAACATCGTTATTAACAAAACATTCGGGAGGGGAAGGAAGGAAGAGTGGGGTAATGTCATTACATTTTCATTCATCTTACCTGCACCAAGGAACGCAGGGCGAAAGGCCGCAACACAGGTCTCCACGTTGACGAAAGGCCTCTCGCTGGCGGGACAAAAATAAGCTATGCTATGGCTGGAGCCTTGTCATGGTGCAGGCCCGACTACATCTTCTGTCAAAGATGATGTCGTAGTCAGAGTGCCAGAACCCCCTGCTATTCTCACGGCTAATGTCAATGGTCGTAGCACAAGCTAACAGCTAACTCTAGCCTAGGCTAACTGATAGCATCAAACTAACGTGCGCAGCCGGCAGCTAACGTCGTAGCTAAACAGCTAACTGGCTAACAGTTAGCTCAACCCGGCTATCGCTAACCATTAGCTAACGCAGAAGCAAGCTATGCGGCTACCACTGAAACTACAACATGAGAAAAGCAATACAGGCGCTGACACCAGGCCACACACCGTTAGCTACTAACTCCATACTACAACAGCTAGTCGACCAGTTTGGCTCCAGAGAGAGAGAGAGAGATCCACGGCGGGAATATAATAGGTTGCATGAACTCACCATAACGCAGTATCAATGGTAAAGTTGGAAGAAGACTTTCTTGGCCCACGGTGTAATTTCTTCTGATCCATGCTGCTTTTGAAAAGACATCCACTCGCTCCTCTGAATAGCGCTGAATTAGATCCCTGTACCTCGTGGGTCCGAGAAGAGCCCGGAAACACTATCCTAAAATCTGTAGAGCAGCAGAGCCGCAGAAACCGGAACACTGCAGTCTGCAGAGCCGCAGAGGCAGGAACAAGTCAGACACATTCTACAAACGTGTCTAATGTGAAATATATAAGCATATAAGCAAAACTAGATTTTAGGTCTGTGATGAAAAAGGGCCTCGCGGGAAGGGGGGCCTCGCAAAAAAAAAAATATCAATAAAAAAAAAAAAAATCAATTGATTGATTGATTGATTGAAAACTTTATTAACAGATTGCAGAATGGGTACAATACAGTACAGCTTGCTCTACCTCCCGAGCCACTGTCTCCCCCTAGAGGGGAAGAGGGGGACTTCTTCACTGTATTATATCACACATTTCAGAAAACAAGTAACACATACTGGCATCTTTAGTTGATTGTGGTGACTTTTGATTTCATTTTCATTTCATTTTTAACCATAAACAATTATGAAAAATAATTACTGGGATTTCTGTATGAAGGGAAGAATGACTCGGAAACCCAAACACTGGGTTGGGACTCGAAACCCCAAAATGGTTCCCAAAAGCTTGTGTGACATCATGGCTTGAGCAACAGCGACATGAATTCTTCAGTCGAGTGGCTTTAGAAATAGGCCACTCCCCCCGTATGACTCCTCCGTGAAAGTACAGCACACTCCAACCTCAGGGCCACTGAGCCTGAACCCCAGCCAGTAAGCACACACACACACACACACACACACACACGCACACGCACACGCACACGCACACACACACACACACACACACACACACACACACACACACACACACACACACACACACACACACACACACACACACACACACACACACACACACATTATTTATTAATCTATTGACATTTCACGAGGCACAGGGTGGGTTTAAATCTCCTCTCACCATGGATACGAGACTGTGCCATGTGTTAAGAGACCGATTTGTTGGCCTATTTAAACGGGCACATGTCCAAATGGTGGAGTTTTATGATCCCATGTCTCCATTGATTCCTACTGTAAACATGTTACAGTATAATGGCTGGGTAGTAGAGGTCTAAGCACTGGAGTGGCTAGGTAGTGTAGAGGTAGTGTAGAGGTCTAAGCACTGGAGAGGCTGGGTAGTGTAGAGGTCTAAACACTGGAGAGGCTGTGTAGTGTAGAGGTCTAAACACTGGAGAGGCTGTGTAGTGTAGAGGTCTAAACACTGGAGAGGCTGTGTAGTGTAGAGGTCTAAACACTGGAGAGGCTGGGTAGTGTAGAGGTCTAATCACTGGAGAGGCTGGGTAGTGTAGAGGTCTAAACACTGGAGAGGCTGGGTAGTGTAGAGGTCTAAACACTGGAGAGGCTGGGTAGTGTAGAGGTCTAAACACTGGAGAGGCTGGGTAGTGTAGAGGTCTAAACACTGGAGAGGCTGGGTACTGTAGAGGTCTAAACACTGGAGAGGCTGGGTAGTGTAGAGGTCTAAACACTGGAGAGGCTGGGTAGTGTAGAGGTCTAATCACTGGAGAGGCTGGGTAGTGTAGAGGTCTAAACACTGGAGAGGCTGGGTAGTGTAGAGGTCTAAACACTGGAGAGGCTGGGTAGTGTAGAGGTCTAAACACTGGAGAGGCTGGGTAGTGTAGAGGTCTAAACACTGGAGAGGCTGGGTAGTGTAGAGGTCTAAACACTGGAGAGGCTGGGTAGTGTAGAGGTCTAAACACTGGAGAGGCTGGGTAGTGTAGAGGTCTAAACACTGGAGAGGCTGGGTAGTGTAGAGGTCTAAACACTGGAGCGGCTGGGTAGTGTAGAGGTATAAACACTGGAGCGGCTGGGTAGTGTAGAGGTCTAAACACTGGAGCGGCTGGGTAGTGTAGAGAGGTTTAAGCACTGGAGTGGCTGGGTAGTGTAGAGGTCTAAACACTGGAGAGGATAGGTAGTGTAGAGGTAGTGTAGAGGTCTAAACACTGGAGCGGCTGGGTAGTGTAGAGAGGTTTAAGCACTGGAGTGGCTGGGTAGTGTAGAGGTCTAAACACTGGAGAGGATAGGTAGTGTAGAGGTCTAAACACTGGAGAGGCTGGGTAGTGTAGAGGTCTATACACTGGAGAGGCTGGGTAGTGTAGAGGTCTTAACACTGGAGTGGCTGGGTAGTGTAGAGGTCTAAGCACTGGAGAGGCTGGGTAGTGTAGAGGTCTAAACACTGGAGAGGCTGGGTAGTGTAGAGGTCTAAACACTGGAGAGGCTGGGTAGTGTAGAGGTCTAAACACTGGAGAGGCTGGGTAGTGTAGAGGTCTAAACACTGGAGAGGCTGGGTAGTGTAGAGGTCTAAACACTGGAGAGGCTGGGTAGTGTACATGTCTAAACACTGGAGCGGCTGGGTAGTGTAGAGGTCTAAACACTGGAGAGGCTAGGTAGTGTAGAGGTAGTGTAGAGGTCTAAACACTGGAGCGACTGGGTAGTGTAGATGTCTAAACACTGGAGAGGCTGGGTAGTGTAGAGGTCTAAACACTGGAGAGGCTGGGTAGTGTACATGTCTAAACACTGGAGCAGCTGGGTAGTGTAGAGGTCTAAACACTGGAGAGGCTGGGTAGTGTACATGTCTAAACACTGGAGAGGCTGGGTAGTGTAGAGGTAGTGTAGAGGTCTAAACACTGGAGAGGCTGGGTAGTGTAGAGGTCTAAACACTGGAGAGGCTGGGTAGTGTAGAGGTCTAAACACTGGAGAGGCTGGGTAGTGTAGAGGTAGTGTAGAGGTCTAAACACTGGAGAGGCTGGGTGTGAGGTTTTGCCCGCTGCTCACCCACTCGCTCTGTTCCTTTAAGATTTTCGGTTAATTAATTGCATTCTCCTCTCCACACGCTTCTTCCTGTAGATGCCTTTTGATTGGTGCTCCCCCAACCACACGCTTGTCAATCTCATCCCGCAGCTGTCACAGCTTGTCATTAAGCATCCCTTTTGCTTTATATACCCGGATTCCCCATTTAGTGTTGTTGGATCGTTCTGATATATTCTCTGCATTTGCCGTTCCTTCCGTCGCCTGCTTTTCCCTGTGCTTTGCCTCCCAGGACTCTCGAGGAGTATTCCGTTTGGACAACCCGTTCCCCGTTACGAAGCGCTCGCCCTGTTTGATCTGCTCGCTCCACGCACAGCGCTCTGGTGAGTTTTTGCAAGACAGTTCTTTTGACTCTATCATTTTTCGTGTGTGTAATGCACTGAAGAGATCCTGTTTTTCGTTCAGACTGTCTCTCACCCTTTTTGCCTGTTTTGGATATTCACTTGGATTCATTATTGTTTGGACATTGCTCACTGTGTGTCTCACACCGAAGATTCTGTCACTTGGATTTATTGTTTGGACATTGCTCACTGTGTGTTTCACACCGAAGATTCTGTCACTTGGATTATTCTGTTTGGGACAAGTCACTTCACCTGTCACCTGTCAGTTCCCAACTGTTCACTGAGCTAACCCGCTCTCTCTCTCTCCCTGTTCCGCTACCACCTCGGAGTACTGCCGGGAGGATTCTGCAGAGCGGCTCTGACGTCACGGACAGATTCCTCAAGCGTAACCCCCCCGGGAGAAGCTGCAGAGCAGCAACATTCCTCACATGCTTGTTTCCCAGTTTGTTTCTGTTCTCAACCAAGTTCTTTCTGTTACTCTGTGAAATAAACAAGCCCTAGATTTTGGCTAACTCTGAAACTACTCTCTCTGTGCCGTTTGCGTTTGGGGTCGGTGTCAAACCATAACATTACGATCCAACCAATATGACGACCCCAGCCGACACAGAGAGAGTCAGAACAGCACTAGCTGGCCAGATCGAGTTAACCAAGGATCACAGTCACCAACTAGAGAGGGCTGCGGCTGCTGTACAGGAACTCAGGGAGCAGGTCCAGCCTATTCAAGGGTCCCTGGCCGCTCTGGCAGGACAACAATCAAGTATTCTCCTCCATCTACACACGCTGAACGACACCGTTAACGCCTTGCTTGTATCCCCACTTCCTTCAGGAACTTTGGCAGAAGCATCCCCCGCAGCCCTGGCAGGCCCCGCGCTTCCCGATCCCGCACCTCGGGAACCCCGTCTCTCCGAACCACGGCTGTTCGACGGCAACCCCGAGGATTGTGCCACATTCATCATGCAATGTGAGTTGGTTTTTCGTCATCAACCCAGTCGTTTCACTTCAAGAGGAGCCCAAGTGGCCTATATGACTAACTTGCTCTCAGGCCGGGCAGCCCAGTGGGTCACTTCCTCCTGGGCAATGGAGGCAGACTTCTGTTTCTCCTATCCAGACTTCGTGGCTGAGCTCCGCAGGGTGTTCCACAATCCAGCCCGTGGTCTGGACCCTGGAGCCCGGTTGGGTACCTTCCGGCAGGGCAGCGGCGGGGTTACCGACTACGTGCTGGAGTTCAGACTGGCGGCGGTGGAGAGCGGTTGGAACGACCAAGCACTTCGTCTTACCTTCGTGAGGGGGCTCAGTGACGCAGTCAGGGACCAGCTCGCGACCCGGGAGGAACCTGATTCCCTCGAGGACCTGTTCAGCCTCGCCATTCGCATCGACGGACGCCTCCAGGAGAGAAGACGTGAGAGAGCCCGACAGGGACCTCCTGAGGGACTCCGGACCCCCCGTACTCGTGACGTTACTGCTGGTCGCCCTGCCCCCAACACGACTGGTGGTAGCTTCCCCTCCCGTTCGGTTCCCGAGGAGGAACCCATGCAGCTGGGACGCTCTCATCTGAGCCAAGCTGAACGTGAGGCGAGGTTCAGGTCCGGTCTCTGCCTCGACTGCGGTCGGGAGGGACACCGAATCGCCAACTGCCCCACCCGGCCAAAAGACCAGGCTCGCCGAGACCCCGGGAGATCCTGGTGAGCCGATTTTCTCATTCCCAGAGCCGTGCACCACCTGGCCATCTGATGAGCGTCACCCTGGCCTGGGCGGACCAACGGGCCACGGTGGAGGCACTCATTGACTCGGGGGCAGACGAGAGTTTCCTCGACTTCGAGTTTGCTACCCAGGCCAACATTCCACTTGAGGACCTAGTGAGGCCTTTGGAGATATTCGCATTGGACCAACACCGCCTGGCCGACATCTCTCAACGCACCTGCCCTGTCATGCTGACCATCGCTGGAAACCACGTTGAGAGAATCCAGTTCCTTATCACCAGATCCCCTCTCGTCCCGGTAGTCCTGGGTCGGCCCTGGCTCGCGCTGCACGAGCCCCACATCGCCTGGTCCTCCGGTACCATCAAGGGCTGGAGCTCCTCCTGTCACGCCCAGTGTCTACAGGCGGCGTCCTGTCCCCCGCCCCGGAGGTCCGTTGGTGAGCCGCCTCCAGACTTCTCGACCATACCCCCCCAGTACCACGACCTCATGGAGGTTTTCAGTAAGTCCAGGGCTCAGGCCCTTCCACCCCACCGTCCTTACGACTGTGCCATCGACCTCCGCCAAGGGGCTCCCCTTCCCGGCAGCCGCCTCTACAGTCTGACCGTTCCGGAGAAGGCGGCGATGGATCAATACATCTCTGAGTCCTTGGAAGCAGGACTCATTCGGCCTTCCTCCTCCCCGGTGGCGGCCGGTTTCTTCTTTGTTGGGAAGAAGGACGGGGACCTTCGACCCTGCATCGACTATCGCCAGCTCAACGAGATCACCATCAAGAACAAGTACCCTCTTCCTCTCATGAACTCCACCTTCGAGCCTCTCACCCAGGTTACCGTCTTTACCAAGCTGGACCTCCGGAGTGCCTACCATCTAGTCCGTATCCGTGAGGGCGATGAATGGAAGACCGCCTTCAAGACCCCCAGGGGCCACTACGAGTACCTGGTGATGCCGTTCGGCCTCACCAACGCCCCGGCGGTATTCCAGGCGCTCATGAACGACGTCCTTCGTGACATGCTGGAGGAGTTTGTGGTGGTGTACCTGGACGACATCCTCATCTTCTCCAAGACCCTCGAGGAGCACATCCAGCATGTCCGCCGTGTGCTGGAGCGCCTCCTCCACAATCGGCTCTTCGTCAAGGCGGAGAAGTGCCGTTTCCACTCCGACTCCGTCGACTACCTGGGCTTCATCGTGGAGAAGGGCTTGACCCGAGCGGATCCTCGCAAGATCCAAGCAGTGGAGGAATGGCCTGAACCCACCTCTCGGAAGGAGTTACAGAGTTTCCTCGGGTTCGCCAACTTCTACCGGAGGTTCATCCGGAATTACAGTCAAGTGGCGGAACCACTTACCAGACTGACCTCTCCCGCCCTGCCGTTCGACTGGTCCCCAGCGGCGTGTGCTGCGTTCCGCTCCCTCAAGAAGAGGTTCACTTCCGCCCCGATCTTGCTCCACCCTGACCCCAAGAGACAGTTCATCGTTGAGGTGGACGCCTCGGATACTGGACTGGGGGCTGTCTTATCCCAGCGTTTGGCAACGGACCAGAAGGTACATCCGTGCGCCTTCTACTCGCATCGGTTCCTCCCTGCTGAGAGGAACTACGACATCGGCAATCGGGAGCTGCTGGCGGTCGTGGCTGCTTTGGAGGAGTGGCGTCATTGGCTTGAGGGGGCCGAGGAGCCATTTACCATCTGGACGGACCACAAGAACCTGACGTACATCCGCGCTTCCAAGCGCCTCAACGGTCGGCAGGCGAGATGGGCCAGCTTCCTCAGTCGGTTCGACTTCTCGCTGACTTTTCGTCCTGGTTCCCGCAACACGAAGGCCGACTCCCTGTCCCGGTTACACTCCAAGGGGGCTCCACCCACTGAGGACCCGACTCCCATCCTCCCGGAGGCCAGGGTGGTAGGAGCCGTCACCTTGGGCATCGAGGGGGTGGTAAGGCGTGCCCTACACTTCCATCGCGCTCCAAGCAACGTACCGATTCATCGTCTCTTCGTCCCCGACTCTGTCCGGTCCCGGGTCCTGCAGTGGGGCCATACTAGCCGGTTCGCCTGCCACCCGGGCGTTCATCGCACGTTCTCCTTCCTGGCTCGTCGATTCTGGTGGCCCACCATGAGGAACGACGTCAAGGAGTTCGTATTGGCCTGCGCGGTCTGCGCCCGCAGCAAGGCCTCCCACCAGGCACCCTCCGGGCTGTTATAGCCACTTCCCGTTCCGAGCCGTCCTTGGTCACATGTGGCGCTGGACTTCGTCACAGGTCTTCCCTCCTCCCAGGGGAACACTTGCCTTCTGACCGTGGTGGATCGGTTCAGCAAGGGGGTTCACCTCGTGGCCCTTTCCAAGCTTCCCTCAGCGGCCGAGACGGCGGACCTCCTTACTCACCACGTGTTCCGCCTTCATGGTTTTCCCCAGGACATCGTCTCGGACCGGGGGCCCCAGTTCACCTCCCAGGTATGGCAGGCTTTTTGCAAGGGATTGGGGGCGACGGTCAGTCTTTCCTCTGGTTATCATCCCCAGACTAACGGACAAACGGAGAGGATGAACCAGAGCGTGGAGTCTGCTCTTCGGTGTGTGGCTGCCGAGAGACCAGCTTCTTGGAGCCGATTCCTTCCCTGGGTCGAGTACTCCATCAACTCCATGGTCAGTTCCGCCACCGGCCTCTCACCTTTTGAGGTGTCCCTGGGCTACCAACCCCCTCTTTTCCCCGCACAGGAGACGGAGGTGGCAGTTCCCTCCGTGCAGGACCACCTCGACCGCTGCCGACGGGTCTGGGAGATCACCAGGACCGCGCTGCTCCGGACATCTGAGCGCGCCTGTCGTGGGGCTGACCGGCGCCGGGTTCCTGCGCCGACGTACCACCCTGGGCAGAGGGTGTGGCTTTCCGCGAGGGACCTCCCGCTTCGGTCCTCGGCCAAGAAACTTAACCCCCGGTTCGTCGGACCTTTCGAGGTTCTGAAGGTACTCAGTCCGGCGGCTCTGCGTCTAGAACTTCCTGCGTCCATGCACATTCACCCCGTTTTCCATGTGTCCCGGGTTAAGCCTGTCTCCCTTAGTCCCCTGATGCCTCCAGCTCCTGATCCTCCACCTCCCGAGATGGTGGACGGTCACCCCCAGTGGCAGGTCCGCCGGTTGATGGGCGTTCGACGGCGGGGTCGGGGGTTCCAGTACCTGGTGGACTGGGAGGGTTACGGCCCGGAGGAACGGAGCTGGGTCTCCCGACAGCTCACCGTGGATCCCGGCCTGATCACGGACTTCCATCGTGCCCATCCGGGCGAGCCGGGTCGGCCTGGTCGCCGGGTGGCTCCCGTGGAGGGGGGGGTACTGTGAGGTTTTGCCCGCTGCTCACCCACTCGCTCTGTTCCTTTAAGATTTTCGGTTAATTAATTGCATTCTCCTCTCCACACGCTTCTTCCTGTAGATGCCTTTTGATTGGTGCTCCCCCAACCACACGCTTGTCAATCTCATCCCGCAGCTGTCACAGCTTGTCATTAAGCATCCCTTTTGCTTTATATACCCGGATTCCCCATTTAGTGTTGTTGGATCGTTCTGATATATTCTCTGCATTTGCCGTTCCTTCCGTCGCCTGCTTTTCCCTGTGCTTTGCCTCCCAGGACTCTCGAGGAGTATTCCGTTTGGACAACCCGTTCCCCGTTACGAAGCGCTCGCCCTGTTTGATCTGCTCGCTCCACGCACAACGCTCTGGTGAGTTTTTGCAAGACAGTTCTTTTGACTCTATCATTTTTCATGTGTGTAATGCACTGAAGAGATCCTGTTTTTCGTTCAGACTGTCTCTCACCCTTTTTGCCTGTTTTGGATATTCACTTGGATTCATTATTGTTTGGACATTGCTCACTGTGTGTCTCACACCGAAGATTCTGTCACTTGGATTTATTGTTTGGACATTGCTCACTGTGTGTTTCACACCGAAGATTCTGTCACTTGGATTATTCTGTTTGGGACAAGTCACTTCACCTGTCACCTGTCAGTTCCCAACTGTTCACTGAGCTAACCCGCTCTCTCTCTCTCCCTGTTCCGCTACCACCTCGGAGTACTGCCGGGAGGATTCTGCAGAGCGGCTCTGACGTCACGGACAGATTCCTCAAACGTAACCCCCCCGGGAGAAGCTGCAGAGCAGCAACATTCCTCACATGCTTGTTTCCCAGTTTGTTTCTGTTCTCAACCAAGTTCTTTCTGTTACTCTGTGAAATAAACAAGCTCTAGATTTTGGCTAACTCTGAAACTACTCTCTCTGTGCCGTTTGCGTTTGGGGTCGGTGTCAAACCATAACACTGGGTAGTGTACATGTCTAAACACTGGAGAGGCTGGGTAGTGTAGAGGTAGTGTAGAGGTCTAAACACTGGAGAGGCTGGGTAGTGTAGAGGTCTAAACACTGGAGAGGCTGGGTAGTGTAGAGGTAGTGTAGAGGTCTAAACACTGGAGAGGCTGGGTAGTGTAGAGGTCTAAACACTGGAGAGGCTGGGTAGTGTAGAGGTCTAAACACTGGAGAGGCTGGGTAGTGTAGAGGTAGTGTAGAGGTCTAAACACTGGAGAGGCTGGGTGTGAGGTTTTGCCCGCTGCTCACCCACTCGCTCTGTTCCTTTAAGATTTTCGGTTAATTAATTGCATTCTCCTCTCCACACGCTTCTTCCTGTAGATGCCTTTTGATTGGTGCTCCCCCAACCACACGCTTCTACAGAGGTCTAAGCACTCGCCTACAGCCCCAGTAGACCCGGGGTTCAATTCTTGGCAGCGGTACCTCCGGCTTGGTCAGTCGTCCCTACGAACACAATAATTGTCCATTTTCGCGGGTGGGATGTCCTTGTTGTTGCAATAGCGACTCCTACTGGTCGACCGGGGCGCCTGATCAGCAGGGAGGGGATCTGGGGGAGATAGCGTGAACCTCCGCACACGTCACACTCTCCCAGTGAAACTCCTCGCTGGTAAAACAGACCAATATTTCCTGTTGTGATTGGTTGAGAAAAATACTATTTATTCTCCATCTACAACTCAAACTCTTCAGTTATTTATCTGAATATTTATATGGTTTTACAGATTGGGTCTTTAATGGGGACAAGTTATTCTCGGCGTGTTTTTCCTCTGTGCACGACTGGGGTGGACCGGGGACGACTGGGGTGGACCGGGGCGGGGACCACTGGGGACGACTGGGGGATTGGGGTTGAAGGACAAGCTGGACAAGCTGTTGGTCTTTCTCTCTGACCAACTTTATCCCAACACCCAGGAGAATGGAGGGTCCAGCTGGCGCACGTCCCAGACCTCACAAACCCCCACTACATAGACCACCGTGGGGAGTGTGACCAAGAACACAGTCCCATGCACGCACACACACACACACACACACACACACACACACACACAGAGACAGGCTGTCACACAAACACAGACAGACAAGCTGTCACACACACACACACAAGAACACACGCACAATGTAAATGCTTCATTTCAATCCACCAATTAAATCACACATACCCACACATAGTTACCCCCCCCCTCCCCCACCGCCTACCCAACCACCTCCAATGTAGTTCCCCCCCCCCCACCCCACCCCACCTAACCAACACCCCCCCTCCACCCCACCAATACATTGTGTGTATTGAGCCGTACTGTATTGTACCCATTCTGCAATACAATTTTCAATCAATCAATCAATCCCTAAGATTCGATTCAAATAATTAGATTTGTTTCAACGCGGTTTCACATTTAGACATTTAGGCACGTCGTGCACGTGCACATGCACGCACGCACGCACGCACAGATATCCAGGTCACCATACAGCCTGTGACAAGATGTCAAAGTGCAGCGATGCATAATTTCACGAAGCTCTCATTTCGGATACAAACACAAGACATGCCCTTGCTGAATGCCCACTGAACCTTGGCGTTCTGGATGAGCAACAGTAGTGTAGACTCAGTATAGTGTCCTCCTTACACCGTGCATGGGGACACTGCGCTGACTGTGTCCATAATGACGGTCGTCCCGAAGGATGACGTTCCGCCTGGAGATGTGGACTTCATCCGTTTCGGTGACACTTTCAAAGAGCCGTCTATAACGAGGGAATGGCACCCGACATGACGTGTACTGTACATCCACCCGAAAAACAGAATCCACCTCATTCTATCTTGTTTCATCCTTTTAGGCTACGTTCAGACTCCAGATGAAAGTGGCCTGTAGTATATTTTGAAGAAGAGGAAAAATATACAGGCATCTTAATAATGTCTGCAGAAAAAGATTGAGGTCACAACACAGGCAAATTCTGAACCGTCCCTAGAATGTGAACTGAACTCTTACAAGAACATGGTCCTATTTGTGTACTTTTGGATAGCGTCACAATGTAAGACAACTCCTTGAGTTATTTGTTCCTGTAGACACAGCGTCTGGCCTTACTGTAGTTACAGCTGCGCCGGTTCAAAGGTCACTGCGGTGAGAACTTATCTTATTCCAGTAGTGGGCAAATACCTAGGGGAAATGTTGAAAGGTCACGTATTGACTATATCATCCATCTCTTTAAGACAAGTGCAACATTCCCCATGGAGAACTCTGGGGTTCTGGGGCCTTGTTGCAGCTAAGTCTGCAGAGAGAGAGACACTTACTCCACAGAGCTACTCATCTTTAATGACCAGGCAAAAAAAACAGCATAGTCAAATATGAGTTGTCTACAAAAATACACCACAGGCCCAAAGACATATTTTTTTTCTCATAATGTGACTCAGATCTGACTTTGTGAACAGCACAAATCACATGGAATCTGATCTGACGGGTCGGCAATCTGCGGCTCCGGAGCCGCATGCGGCTCTTTAGCCAATCAGCTGCGGCTCCCTGGCAAAAAAATAATATATGTTTACCTTTTCTTTTTTTTATCTCTTATTTTGGAGATCGATGTCATACTGTGACACTGAAATGAACAAATATTTCATCAACTCAAACGGTACGTCACACCCGCGCCTCTCCCTGCCGTCTGCAAGTGGTAATCTGTGGCTAATTGAGTTTCTGACGCCCCAGTAAGCTAACCATGGATAAATCCAAAAAAAGGAAAGTCTGAGGAAAATAGAGTGTTTAATTCAGCGTGGACAGATACATTTGCTTTCACGACTAACGATGCAGGCTTACCTGCATGCCTGATATGTGGTGAGAAATTTGCAAACAACAAAAAGAATTATTTTTATTTTATAGATTTTCCACAAATAAGGGAAGGGCTCAAATAAAGCTGCATAGTTCAGGGTTTTATTTCAAAGTAGGTCTACACATGGTATTCTTTTTTCAAGTGGACTACTTTTTATTTCATAAATGTTCCACAAATAAGGGAAAGACTCAAATATACCTGAATAGTTCAGGGTTTTATTTCAAAGTCGGTCTACAGACACCAGTGTTTTGTCTCCTCTTCTGTGTTTTATTTAAAAATAGGTCTACACAGCCAGTCTTTTTTCTCCTCTTCATAAGAGTTTGAGGTTTTCCTTTGTTATAACAGGTAAAAGCGGCAATAAAAAGTCAAACAGTTTCTTTTTGTTGCTTTATAATTCCATGAATGCAACAAACTGTGTGTTATAAGTATAAAGTATAATAAATCGCAAATTACTTTGGGTATGCAATTGTCAGGCATTTTATGCAAAATGTGGGGTATGCTTGGGGATAACTATATATATAAAATGTTATACACTGTGTTATCTTCATTTTAAGGGTAAATTGGTTTTGCGGCTCCAGAGGAATTTTATTTTGTGGGGGGGGGGGGTTGCAGATAGTAAAGGTTGCTGACCCCTGCATTAGGGTGACCATATTTTGATTTCCAAAAAAGAGGACATGCTGGCCCAGCCTCGAGATACTTAATGATACTTTGCACAATCGAAGCGGGCATGGCCACCTTCATACCACTATATGTCTTGTGTATGTATGATGAATAAATCTCTTGAATCTTGAATCTCTACTCAAAGTTTACTCAAAGATGCCTTATTGTTTTAACCTCTTCATGCACCCAGAAAAGCGGCCATTTTCTTTACTTGAACTTGAGGACTGCATACTTTTTTTGCAAAGCTTATCTTTATACGTTATGCTTATTAAAGCACATGCATAATAGTCTCTTTTGAAAGATAGCATTCTGAAGTTACTAATGCAAAAAAGGTAAATCACTTTTAGTGCTAATGAAATAGAGTAGCATAGGTCTGAACTTGAGTTGAACGTGAACTTGTGTACTCACATTTTTCTGTAGTGGTTGCAATATCCCAAATGTAACCTCTTAACATGCGCCCAGAAAAGCGGCATTTTTTTTTTAACTTGAACTTGAGGACTGCATACTTTTTTTGCAAAGCAATTATCTTTATACTTTATGCTTATAGGGAGGTGTAGTGGTTACGTCATTGTTGTTTCAGGCTGGTCCACCTCGCTTGAAATTGCAATGTATTTCCAATGGACACATTTGTAAATCGTCTAATTTAAAACAAATAAAGCATGAACATTGGCATGGTGTACCTTTGTGATGGTTTCAGCTGTCCTGACTGTGGTGGAGCCACATCAGTCTCCGTCTCTGACATGTGTCAACATGTCCATCCTATTTGTTTTTGCATAATACGTCTCTGAGAATAATGTGATAATAATTGTTCATCCTGCTTCCTAATGTATTCCCCCCCCCCCTGTTGTTTTGACACACGAAGCCTTCCTGCTCACATTCATCATCACACTATTGTTGTTTATATAAATCACCGCCTTTAATGCAAAACGCTAATCATTGCGTGTGAATGCGATAGTACGCATGAATGGGCCAGATCTGCACTCGTGCAGAGTCTGGGTGCCAACACCCAGTGGTGCTGGGAAAGGGGGGTGCCGGGCTGGCATGTAAATCCTAATTATTTAGGAGACGTCATGAATGGCAAACAGACGTGGTGCAACGATCAGGACCATGATACACACAGGGGTAAGTAAGTAACTGAAGGGTTACCATAACAACTAAAGTGGGGAGAATATATATATATTTTTTAAGAACATTTGAGTGTAGCCTATTTTACTTGATACACTGGTTTGTATTTGACTGGTCTTGGTCTTGACTTAATACACTCTGGTCTTGACTCAGACTTAATACACTCTGGTCTTGACTCAGACTTAATACACTCTGGTCTTGACTCAGACTTAATACACTCTGGTCTTGACTCAGACTAGATACACTCTGGTCTTGACTCAGACTTAATACACTCTGGTCTTGACTCAGACTTAATACACTCTGGTCTTGACTCAGACTTAATACACTCTGGTCTTGACTCAGACTAGCTACACTCTGGTCTTGACTCTGACTTAATACACTCTGGTCTTGACTCAGACTAGATACACTCTGGTCTTGACTCAGACTTAATACACTCTGGTCTTGACTCTGACAAGATACACTCTGGTCTTGACTCAGACTTAATACACTCTGGTCTTGACTCAGACTTAATACACTCTGGTCTTGACTCTGACAAGATACACTCTGGTCTTGACTCAGACTTAATACACTCTGGTCTTGACTCTGACAAGATACACTCTGGACTTGGTCTCACTCAACAGATCAATACAATACTCAGTGTTGTCAAACTAAATTAGCAGTACAGATGTGACAGCAGTACAGATGTGTTGCCTTCGGAATGTGATGTGTTTACCGATGTGTTGCCTGCTAGGAATGTGATGTGTGTACAAATGGGTTGCCTGCTAGGAATGCTGAAATTGGTCAGTTAAAGTTGGACAATGTTTTCACATGTTTAACCAATAGGGCATACAGACCCTCATCTACACCTTTGTTTACACTGTTTATTTTTCTCATATTTGTATATTTACATCTAGTTCTACTACCTATATTTATGTCTTTCTACTATTACCCTGCCCATAGACCACCGTAACACTTCCGGGATTCTGAAATCAGGGAGGAGATTGCGGGGGGTGCATATGAATGAATGTGGACGAGAGCCGTGATGTAAGTGGTTGCCGATACGGCTGTGGGGGTGCTAGAGACATGATCGAATAGACGTTTATGCGCCTCGCTCTCCTGAACACGGCGTGACCCATAACTAATCGATCAGAACTAAATCGGCAGAGAAAAAGCCCATTTTAAAGCACCTATTCCGCATGGACATGCGCAGAGTGCCCATGGAGTCTGGACGACGCGAGATGACGCTCGAATGAATGTGGACTGTTCCATCAGAGGGGGGAGCTTCGATGGTCATGTAAGTGGCTACAGACCGCTGCACTTAAATATAAACATTAGTCTACCTGGAGACTCAATGAGGTAATTGTAGATGTCGCCATAAGACACGTCTGGCCATTTAGTGGGATCATTTTTTCATTATCCTGTTCGGCTGGCCACCGAAGCTCCCCCCTCTGATAGAACGGTCCACATTCATTCGAGCGTCATCTCGCGTCGTCCAGACTCCATGGGCACTCTGCGCATGTCCAAGCGGAATAGGTGCTTTAAAATGGGCTTTTTCTCTGCCGATTTAGTTCTGATCGATTAGTTATGGGTCACGCCGTGTTCAGGAGAGCGAGGCGCATAAACGTCTATTCGATCATGTCTCTAGCACCCCCACAGCCGTATCGGCAACCACTTCCATCACGGCTCTCGTCCACATCCATTCATTTGACCCCCCCGCAATCTCCTCCTTGATTTCAATGTAACGCGGAAGTGTAGTGGTCTATACCTGTACCCCCCCCCCTGCAATGACGCCTGGATTTCCCCAAGGGGATCAATAAAGGAATATGTTATTTTATGTCACTTCCTGGTCATGTTTTAGATTTTGTGAGAACAGCGCCACCATTAGTCAAAATTACTCAATACTTGACAGGTATCCTCGCTAAAGTAGGACAAACATATGACATATGACAAGTTTGGCGTGTATTGGTGTAAAAGAAAATAGAAATGGCGGAAAAAACAATATGGCAGACTTCATTTAGTAGGTCCTTAATTGTGGCAGATGTGTTCTGAAGGTTTGGCCTGATGGTTGCGTTAGACTCGAACGTCAGATGGAGCTCCGCGTCTCGCTGATTCACCCTCAGAAGAAGAGCCAGCACAGACATTTTAACTTGTAGAACGCAGTATTGAAAACTACAGAATAATAATAACAAAACAACATACAGTATGAACCTTTCAACTGTCAACCCTTGTTCACTGTGAGCACTTATTGTCAATGTACACAAGGCAATTGAAATTGTTCTTGTTGCATATCCTTCCCCCATATACACACAGTCCCCCACGCGTCTATATTTATCACAGCCGAAGAGTGCGTCGCGTTTCTCTGATTGGCCATGACGCCCATGTGACCGCGGCAGCGCGAGAGAGCGGCAGTGCGGAAATAGGCTGCATCCTCCACGTCAAGAAAGACAGACAGGCATTCTCTGTGACAAACCCTAACCTTAACCAACTCCGAAATAATGCCTAACCTTAACCCTCCCTAACCTTAACTTAACCCTAACCTTAACCAACTCCGAAATAATGCCTAACCTTAACCCTCCCTAACCTTAACTTAACCCTAACCTTAACCAACTCCGAAATAATGCCTAACCTTAACTTAACCCTAACCATAACCAACTCCGAAAGAATGCCTAAACTTAACCAGCAGAAGAATTCACGTTTATAGCGAGAGATGATAAACGTAAAAAAGAAAAGAAAAAAAATTGAAGTGATTCAAACTTGTGACCAACCGCACCGCAGGCTCCACAGCACGGCGGCGTACCAGTTGAGCTAAGCGTCGATGGAAAAACATCGGGGATTACGGCTACATAATGCCGCAAGCTCTGCCGCGGGGCGTGTCGCAGCCAATCAGGGAAAATGCGGAAGCACTCGGCAGCACTCTTCGGCTCCAATTAAAGAATAGGCGTCCCCCACACATGCATTTCATCAGAGGTCAGAGGTCAGAGCGCATGGTCGCCCGCAAGTGCAGCGCCCCTGGAGCAATTTTGGGGTATGTAAGTAGAGATGGTGGGCACCGTAGATGTAATACTAGCCACCCTTCAGTCACCAGTTCCCAGCTGGAATACACCCTCCTGACAGTGGCGGGGATCGAACCAGCAACCTTTCAGGTACTGGCCGGCCTCTTCACCTCTAGGGCCATCCTGCCTTCCCATAGAGAGGGAGGAGAGCTAATGCTTGGTTTGATCGCAGACAGACAGGCAGACAGACAGACAGACAGACAGACAGACAGACAGACAGACAGACAGACAGACAGACAGACAGACAGACAGACAGACAGACAGACAGACAGACAGACAGACAGACAGACAGACAGACAGACAGACAGATGTGCAGAGAGGGGAAAAAGCAGATCCAAAACAACAAGCCAGTCTGTAAAAGAGTTTTCAAGGTAAAAGGGATTTCAAGAGAACGTCAAAGACTGTTGAAGGGAAGTGTGATCTTTATGGGCAACATTGGCTCAGGAGGCAGAGAGTGGTCGTCGTCTGGTAATCAGATGGTTCTCTGTTAGATTCCGGCTCCTCCCGGCAGCGTGTCGGAAGTGTCCTTGAGCAAGACACTTAACCCCTAACTGCTCCCGATGAGCAGGTCGGCACGTCTGCCATCAGTCAGTGTGTGAATGTGTGAGTGAGTGGGTGAATGTGAGGCATATAAGTCGTAAAACACTTTGGATAGAAGCGCCATATAAACGCAGTCCATTTACCATTCATCACAAGGTCAGCAAACACAATATTATAAAGATAAAACCCAATTTACAGTACAAAAGTCTACCACTCAACAATTTTTTTTTTTTATTATCCACTTTTCTCCTCTTTTTCTATTTTTCTCCCATCCCAATTCCACTGTGCCAATTCTCCCCTCCCCTGTCTTGAACGTTGCTCGCATATGCCCCCCACTGGCCGGTTGTAGGGAGGATAGAAGCCTTGCATCACGTGTCCCCTCCGATACACGAGGAGGCAGCCTGTCACATATTTTCACCTGCCAGCGCGGACTCTCATTGGCGAGGTGTAACGTGTGGGAGGCTCACACTATACCCCCCGCCATTTCCTGTCTCTGCTGTGCAGGCGTCCCCCAACCGACCTGTAGGAGTCGCTGTCCACAACGTCCAGATTACCACCCATCGACTTCC
Source organism: Notolepis coatsorum (assembly GCF_963971535.1). NCBI lineage: Eukaryota > Metazoa > Chordata > Actinopteri > Aulopiformes > Paralepididae > Notolepis > Notolepis coatsorum. Next base: position 150,556,835 of record NC_140172.1, on the reverse strand, counting down.
ACCCGCTAACTCTGCCAATTGAGTTAGTATGACGGCTGGCCCAAGCCGGAGGCAACGCCGACAGCCGGAGTCGAACCCGGTGTCTCTTGCGTTGGTGACGAGCGCAATGTCCGCTGCGCCACCCAGCCGCCTACCACTCAACAATTTGTATAAAACTATATATTTTTTGTTTGTTTGTTTGTTTATTTGTTTAGAATCTTCTGCGATCACATGCTCTGGTATGGTTTGGTTCATGGAAAATGTTAGTGATTGCGCAGAAGTGGGATCGGGAGGCGCTGAATGTGTGGTGATCTGTCGTGACAGGGCTTCAGGGAGAGGCCTCTGTCTCCCGTCCACACAGTGATGGACCGGGAGGTGAGCGCTCTCAGGGGCTCAGGAGCAGCTGTTCAGATCACCTACAGGCCTGTGTGGAACACAACATGCCTCTTCTTCAACGGCTCCATTCAACCATACCAATTAGACCTTTGGATGGAATAAGCATATATATATATATATATATATATATATATATATATATATATATATATATATATATATATATATATATATATATATATATATATATATATATATATATATATATATATATATATATATATATATATATATATATATATATATATATATATATATATATATATATATATATATATATATATATATATATATATATATATATATATATATAAAAGTAAAGTCAAGGGTGACTGGGTACAGTTCCATTAATTCCATGAGAGCTACGGTTTCACCACAATTATAGTGGCAAAGGAAAGTTTGTGAATATATACAGTAGGCCTATATATAATTCCTTAAGGTCCCACCAGTTTGCTCAGAACAGGGTAAATCAGCATTTCACTATGATTCCTCTAGCACAGGGGTCAGCAACCTTTACTATCAAAAGAGCCACTTTCCCCCCCCCTCCCACAAAATAAAATGCTCAAATACCCCACATTTAGCATAAAACGCCTGACAATTGCATACCCAAAGTAATTTGCGATTTATTATACTTTATACTTATAGCACACAGTTTGTTGCATTAATGGGATTATAAAGCAACAAAAAGAAAAAAAATTACTTTTTAATTGCTGTTTTTACCTGTTATAACAAAGGAAAACCTCAAACTCTTATGGAGAGAAGAAAAAAGACTGGCTGTGTAGACCTATTTTTTTATAAAACACAGAAGAGGAGACAAAACACTGGTGTCTGTAGATCGACTTTGAAATAAAACCCTGAACTATTCAGGTATATTTGAGTCCTTCCCTTATTTGTGGAACATTTATAAAATAGAAAGTAGTCCACTTTGAAAAAAGAATACCATGTGTAGACCTACTTTGAAATAAAACACAGAAAAGGAGAAAAAACACTGGCATCTGTAGACCTACTTTGAAATAAAACCCTGAACTATGCAGCTCTATTAGAGTCCTTCCCTTATTTGTGGAAAATCTATCAAATAAAAAGTAAATTTTTCATTGTTCGCAAATTTCGCACCACATATCAGGCATACAGGTAAGCCTTTTGTTGACTAAATATCTTAGTTGATGAAATATTTTTTCATTTCAGTGTCACAGTATGACATCGATATCCAAAATAAGAAAAAAAAATAAATAAAAAAGTTATTTTTTTTTTTTGCCAGGGAGCCGCAGCTGATTGGCTAAAGAGCTGCATGCACCCTCGAGGCCGCAGGTTGCCGACCCCTGCTCGAGCAGCAGCTCATGGAATTTCAGGCTGTTTCAACTTGTGTTTCAGCAGTTTCAACTGGTGTTTCAGCTGTTTCAACTGGTGTTTCAGCTGTTTCCACTTGTGTTTCAGCTGTTTCAACTTGTGTTTCAGCTGTTTCAACTGGTGTTTCAGCTGTTTCAACGGGTGTTTCAGCTGTTTCAACTGGTGTTTCAGCTGTTTCAACGGGTGTTTCAGCTGTTTCAACTTGTGTTTCAGCTGTTTCAACTTGTGTTTCAGCTGTTTCAACTGGTGTTTCAGCTGTTTCAACTGGTGTTTCAGCTGTTTCCACTTGTGTTTCAGCTGTTTCAACTTGTGTTTCAGCTGTTTCAACTGGTGTTTCAGCTGTTTCAACGGGTGTTTCAGCTGTTTCAACTTGTGTTTCAGCTGTTTCAACTGGTGTTTCAGCTGTTTCAACTGGTGTTTCAGATGTTTCAACTGGTGTTTCAGCAGTTTCAGCTGTTTCAACTGGTGTTTCAGCTGTTTCAGTTGTTTCAACTTGTGTTTCAGCTGTTTCCACTTGTGTTTCAGCTGTTTCAACTTGTGTTTCAGCTGTTTCCACTTGTGTTTCAGCTGTTTCAACTTGTGTTTCAGCTGTTTCCACTGGTGTTTCAACTGTTTCAGCTAGTATTTCAGCTGTTTTAACTGGTGTTTCAGCTGTTTCAACTTGTGTTTCAGCTGTTTCCACTGGTGTTTCAACTGGTGTTTCAGCTGTTTCAACTGGTGTTTCAGCTGTTTCAACTGGTGTTTCAGCTGTTTCAATTGGTGTTTCATCTGTTTAAACTAGTGTTTCAGTTGTTTCAACTGGTGTTTCAGCTGTTTCAACTGGTGTTTCAGCTGTTTAAATTAGTGTTTCAGCTGTTTCCACTTGTGTTTCAGCTGTTTCAACTTGTGTTTCAGCTGTTTCCACTTGTGTTTCAGCTGTTTCAACTGGTGTTTCAGCTGTTTCAACTAGTGTTTCAGCTGTTTTAACTGGTGTTTCAGCTGTTCCAACTTGTGTTTCAGCTGTTCCAACTGGTGTTTCAGCTGTTTCAACTGGTGTTTCAGCTGTTTCAACTTGTGTTTCAGCTGTTTCAACTGGTGTTTCAGCTGTTTCAACTGGTGGTTCAGCTGTTTCAACTTGTGTTTCAACTCGTGTTTCAGCTGTTTCAACTTGTGTTTCAGCTGTTTCTACTTGTGTTTCAGCTGTTTCAACTGGTGTTTCAGCTGTTTCAGCTGTTTCAACTGTTTTAACTCGTGTTTCAACTGTTTCAGCTGTTTCAACTTGTGTTTCAACTGTTTCAACTGGTGTTTCAGCTGTTTCAACTTGTGTTTCATCTGTTGCAACTTGTGTTTCAGCTGTTTCAACTGGTGTTTCAGCTGTTTCAACTTGTGTTTCAGCTGTTTCAACTTGTGTTTACACAATATGTCTATCGGTGTGTTGTGTGTGTGTAGGGGCAGGTATATATAAGATTTTTTCTTCTTCCTGTTCCTTGTGTTTCAGCTGTTTAAACTCATGTTTCAACTTGTGTTTCAGCTGTTTCCACTCATGTTTAGTGTTTCAGCTGTTTCAACTCGTGTTTCAGCTGTTTCAACTTGTGTTTCTGTTCGCATTTCAAAGGTAAGCCCAAAAAGAGAGAACAATTACAATACGATTATTTATAAAAATGTATCAGGAGAAAAGACAACGTAAATGAACGTTCATTGAAAATGTCAGGACACTGGACGTCAGTATCTGCAGAACACTGTTTTGCACACATTATTTAGTTTGACAGTTATCGATGCATTTGAATAATCTCCTCCTGGGATATTTCAATTTGTGCTAATGTGTGTTAATTGCAGCTCAATAAACTGATGTAGATGAAAAACAGTGACTCCCTATTGCACTAGTGATACTCAAACTCATTAACTCTCAATAACTGTCAAACTAAATGAATGTGGGGAAAACAGTTTAAAGATATGTGTGAGATTATGTACAAAAAAAAACGCTGTTGTTTTTCCAGCAAAGTGTCCCTTTGAGAGTTAAAGGAAAACTCCAACATTTGTGGAAATTAGCTTATTTGCCATCTACCCTGGAGTTAGACAAGAAGATGCATACCCTTTTCTTCTCTGTGCATGCAGTAGGAGTAGGAAGACGTTGGGAACTAGGCTAATGGAGGAACCTACTTCCAGTGACTGACGCTAAGCTAGGCTAACGGTGCGCGTCTTCCTACTCCTACTGCATGCACAGAGAAGAAAAAGGTATGTACTGTATCTTTTTTTTTTATCTACTTTTTTCTCCCATTTTCTATTTTTCTCCCATCCCAATTTCATATCGTCCAATTCTACCCTCCCCTGTCTCGAACGCTGTTAGGCCATGCCTCCCACAAGCCGGCTGCAATGTGGACTAAGCCTTACATCACGTGTCCCCTCGGGTACTCGACGAAGCAGCAGTTGCATCTTTTCACCTGCACAGCGCGATCTCTCAGCATCGGGGGTCTGCGTTTGGAGGGCACGCCGCCCCCGTCGCTTCCTGATTCTGCTGCGCAGGCGCACCAACCGACCTGTAGGAGTCGCTGTCCACAACATCCGATCCCCACCCATCAGCTTCCCACCCCCTAATACTGCCAATTGTGTTAGTATGAACGACCAGCCAAGCTGATAGCAATGCGGAGAGCTGGGCTCGAACCCAGCGTCTCCTGCATTGGTGGTGAGCGCCTTGCCCACTGCACCACCTAGCCGCCAGGTATGTACTGTATCTTAACACTCCAACATTTTGGGAACCCTGGAGTTAGACAAGAAGATACATACCTTTTTCTTCTCTGTGCATGCAGTAGAAGTAGGAAGACGTTGGGAACTATACTAATGGAGGAACCTACTTCCAGTGACTGACGCTAAGCTAGGCTAACAGTGCGCGTCTTCCTACTCCTACTGCATGCACAGAGAAGAAAAAGGTATGTACTGTATCTTAACACTCCAACATTTTGGGAACCCTGGAGTTAGACAAGAAGATACATACTTTTTTCTTCTCTGTGCATGCAGTAGAAGTAGGAAGACGTTGGGAACTAGGCTAATGGAGGAACCTACTTCCAGTGACTGACGCTAAGCTAGGCTAACGGTGCGCGTCTTCCTACTCCTACTGCATGCACAGAGACGAAAAAAGGTATGTATCTTCTTGTCTAACTCCAGGGTAGATGGCAAATAAGCTAATTTCCCAAAATGTTGGAGTTTTCCTTTAAGAGTTAAGCGTGTGGCTGTAGGTCTGAAAACCTCTCGCCGCGCCTGAATGGACGCTGAAGGAAGATCAATACGGAGACGGAGACGGGGGGGGGCAGCGTGAACGGCTGATTAAGGAGCTGTTGTATCTGAGGTCGTACACTGGTTGTACATAACGCATCGACGCGTAGAGGTCTGTTCGAGGAACACGCCGACATGCTCTTACACCGCCTTCTCCAGAGTCGGACAAGAAGAAGATAGACACCAATTACCTCTCTTGTGTGCGTTCAGTAGAAAGCTATATCCGGTTGCAAGCTAGCCTAGTTTAGCAAATGAATGGAAGCGGGTACGGACCACTAGCCTGTATAGCTGTTGACCAAAAACACCTCTCCCGGAGTTTTAAGCTATAGGCTAGTGGTCCGTATCTGCTTCCATTCATTTAAATCATTTCACTTCACTGCATCTGTGTGCAGCCATGTTTATTCGCTGTGTCCATGGAAACTATATAGTATATATATGGTTACTTTTCTGATAACTACAATATATTACTGCATAACTCATACATGTTCAGACAAGCATAATATTTGGTTATTTGTGATACTAGTTGTTATTGCAATTTGTTCTAAACTAATTTGGAGGTCAGTAAAGAGGCACATGAGGCAGATCTGTTTTGCAAACTGTGACGTACAGACGTTGTATTTGGGGGGCGACAGTGGCTCGGGAGGTAGAGCAGTCGTCTGGTAATCCAGAGGTTCCCTTTTCGATTCCCGCTCCTCCCTGGCAGCATGTTAAGCAAGACACTTAATAACCCCTCAATTGCTCCCGATGAGCAGGTTGGCACCTTGCATTGGTCGCCTCCGCCATCGGTGTGTGAATGTTTGAGTGAATGGGTAGAAATCTGAGGAACAAAATTGTAAAGCGCTTTGGATAAAAGCTATTTTTGTATCTGAACCTACTAGTGTGTCTACAAGTAGGGTAGTGACCACCGCTGTCCCTGTTGTCCCTGTTGTCCCTGTTTAGTTTAGTTTAGTTTAGTTTAGTTTAGTTTAGTTTAGTTTAGTTTAGTTTAGTTTAGTTTAGTTTAGTTTAGTTTAGTTTAGTTTAGTTTAGTTTAGTTTAGTTTAGTTTAGTTTAGTTTAGTTTATTCAGATCATCATTAGCCATTGCCACAGGCACTATTACTGGGGTCCACACAAATCAATACAATACAATAAAATCAATACAATACAATAAAATCAATACAATACAATCAATACAATACAATAAAACAATACAATACACCTCAATAACACATGTACAAATATTATATAATAAAATATCTAGTTCACCAATCACACATACCCATCTACTCAATCATGTTTCAAGGCATATATGTTCACTTAAAGTACAACAATACATCTCAATACATCAAAACATACAAATCTATTTTAAAATCTAAGTTGTCCCCGTTGTCCACCGGTGTCCCTGTCGTCTGCTTTCAACACCACCATATATTCAGATTACAATTTTTCCTTTATTGCCTATATTTATTGTAACTAGGGATGTCCGATATTATCGGCCGATATTGGCATTAAAATGTAATATCGGAAAATATCGGTATCGGTAAAAAAGGAATAATAATCTATTTTCTTTTTGACATTTATTTAACCTTTATTTACCCAGGCAAGCAAGTAAGAACAAATTCTTATCTTATTTGATAGTTGATATCGGTATCGGAAATTAAGAGTTGGACAATCGGTATATCGGATATCGGTTAAAAAAAGCACCTTTGTTTACACTATTTATGTCTTTCTTCTATTACCCTGCCCATACCTGTACCTCCCCTCCCCCATGCTGCTATGACACCCATAGAAGTGTCATTAAACAAACAAAGAAAACTAAATAAACTGCGATACCTATGGCGACAATTTACAACATTAAATGTGTTGCCATTTACCAGAAGTTACATTTCAGGTACTTTAACACAGCAGAGTATAAAAAATTGTCATTCCACGTACCGACGACGCGCTACACTGCAAACCGGCGCTCTCTAAGCACCCACGAGACACCACGCATCGCGGGCTCCTGACGTTCATTCGTCAACTTCTGCCTCTTCATATGAGTGTCTCTGCTGGATCGGAGCCCTGAAGGGCAGCGTTGGTGAGGAACAGATACATGACCCAGCGCTGGTGAGGAACAGATACATGACCCAGCGCTGGTGAGGAACAGATACATGACCCAGCGCTGGTGAGGAACAGATACATGACCCAGCGCTGGTGAGGAACAGATACATGACCCAGCGTTGGTGAGGAACAGAGACATGACCCAGCGCTGGTGAGGAACAGATACATGACCCAGCGCTGGTGAGGAACAGATACATGACCCAGCGCTGGTGAGGAACAGATACATGACCCAGCGCTGGTGAGGAACAGATACATGACCCAGCGTTGGTGAGGAACAGAGACATGACCCAGCGTTGGTGAGGAACAGATACATGACCCAGCGTTGGTGAGGAACAGATACATGACCCAGCGTTGGTGAGGAACAGAGACATGACCCAGCGTTGGTGAGGAACAGAGACATGACCCAGCGTTGGTGAGGAACAGATACATGACCCAGCGTTGGTGAGGAACAGAGACATGACCCAGCGCTGGTGAGGAACAGATACATGACCCAGCGTTGGTGAGGAACAGAAACATGACCCAGAGCTGGGTCACCAACGCTGCTGCTCCCATCCGTCAGCCACACCTGCAGATCCCAGTCAGCCACGCCTGCAGATCCCGTCAGCCACCCCTGCAGATCCCGTCAGCCACCCCTGCAGATCCCGTCAGCCACCCCTGCAGATCCCGTCAGACACCACCCCTGCAGATCCCACCAGCCACCCCTGCAGATCCCACCAGCCATCCCTGCAGATCCCACCAGCCACCCCTGCAGATCCAGTCAGCCACGCCTGCAGATCCCGCCAGCCACCCCTGCAGATCCCAGTCAGCCACGCCTGCAGATCCAGTCAGCCACCCCTGCAGATCCCGTCACCCTCGTGGTGAAGCCACTCACATGGTTCCTGATACCTTTCTGACTTGGGGACAAGTTAGGGACAAACTGTGGTTATTAGGTATGAGTCTTTGTATGAATTTGACCATCTGAAATGTTATTTATGTGGAAAAACTCCTCCTTGCCGTTTGACCAGGGTTTGAAGTCTTCAGGACGCGTCTATTCGAAAGGCAACCGGTTCATGCTTCCACGTTCGCGTTTTGCGCTCTGATTGGCCACTGCTGTTTCTGGTCGCACCAATCGTGTGACGGCAAGTTCTTTCACCAGTTAAGCTTAGGCACTCTTTCGAAGTTGGTTAAGGTTAGAGTTTGTCTTAAAGCAAGCCGATAGAACACCAGCCCTGATTCCAAACTATAACCTTAACCAACTTCAAAAGAGTCGCCTAAGCTTAACCAGTGATAAACTAGGCGTTAGGTAGTTTGCTGCTGGTCGAGGCGGAAATGGGCGCGTCACGCGATTGGGCGCACATGTCACATGACCAGAAACGTCAGTGGCCAATCAGATTCGCAAAACGCATGAACCGGTTGCCTTTCGAATAGACGCGGCCTGGCAGGGAAGTCGTTCCTACCCCCTGCTGTTCCCCTATCTACAAGACGGCCTCACTGCTGTCAGAAACACGTACATACATGTTCCCTCGGTTGCGCACAGAACAGATGATACACCTTGTCTCATCCTTCCAGTCGGGAGATCAAGCAACCCCCCACCTACAGGGCTTGTATTTGGTTGTCGGTATCCTATTATTATGCAAAGTCTAGGTGATAAGTGCCGGCGGCCGGGGTATACGGCGCGACGAGTCATTTTTGTGTCATCGCGCCGGCACTTATCACCTAGACTTTGCATAATAATAGGATGCGCGCACTTCGGCCTCAGTGACGAAGCCCAAACGTCGTTTGACCGTGTATGCCCAGCACTGCACCCCTGGTTTCCAGTACCCCCTGATAAAACAGATATGCCATGAAAACATATCTTATAGCTCCAATCTGTTGTTTTCTTATCATTTAAAATGTGTGGTATATTCAGAGTTGAATCTATACCCATCTTAACCCATTATAAAGCAGAATATATGTATAGGTGTACTCCAATGCTTACAAACATTAACAATGTAAACAAGGTAAGATTGTATAGCCACAAAATACGGCGCTCTCCCATTGTTCCGTTTATAGACCTTTATAATGTTGTCATTATTTTGACCAATGAATGATTTTTGTGTTAAAATAAGTGTTAAATCACTACATACACTGATATAGAGTGTTTGGTCAGTAACAAGGTTCTCCCAGTGCCTCCACTCTGCAGTAAACAAAATACAACATAGATATTAGGACCGTAGATATTTTAACTTATTTGAAGAAATCCGGCCAAGCCGAATTTGCTTACTTCACTTGTTTCAAGCACATAATTAGCTTTAAAATATTTTGTATATCTTATTTTGATATAAGTCAGACCATAAAGCAGACCATCGTTGCAGTGTGGAGTTCTCTCCTGATTGGATGAAGTGGGAATGGGATACCAGAAAATCGATTTTGCGTTTGCTACAGAGTGGAAGGACTGAGAGACCACTTTTATTGACCAAACACACTATCAGTGATGGCTGTCTGAATGTAGAGCTATTTGGTTGTTAAGTCTGAGTGCTCAGTGTTCTGTTTATAGACTGTTATAGTGTTGTCGTCATTTTGACCAATGTCCATTTTTCGCTAATAAGGAAAGTTAACTGTGTGTTTTAATTTCCTGTTTACTGTGTTACAGATGGTGAAGTGATGTTTTACAGGAGGACAATATGTTTGTCTAACTAGCTTAATGTTATGAGCCACACTGCTAACACTACTGTAAGTAAATCACAGCATGTTGCTATTTCATTACGCCCCCACTACGAGAATGCACTGGAGCTGAGCTGCAATAATAATAATAATAATAATAATAATAATAATAATAATAATAATAATAATAATAATAATAATTAGGGATGTTCTATATTGGCTTTTTTTACCGATATCCGATATACCGATATTGTCCAACTCTTAATTTCCGATACCGATATATGCTGGGTTTCTCCCTCAAAAAAAACGGAATAATTTCAGGTAATTAAAATTACATATCTCTTGTCATTGTCATGGTAAATAAAGGTTTATTAAATGTAAAACTTTATTTATTTTTTTGATAAACCGATACCGATGAGTTCCGATATTACAATTTAATGCCAATATCGGCCGATAATATCGGACATCCCTAATAATAATAATAATAATAATAATAATAATAATAATAATAATAATAATAATAATAATAATAATAATAATAATAATAATAATAAATGGTACTTATATAGTGCTTTTCTAGAACTCAAAGTTGCTTAACACTAAGAGACTGTGGTAGTGAGACAACAACAGACAAACAACACAAACACAAGTATGGATTTGGGGGGAGGGGGGTCTTGGGGTGGGATTGAAAAACTGAGAGGGGCTCCGATGTCTTTGGGGAGGGAGTTCCAGAGCCTGGGAGCTGCCCTGGAGAAGACTCTGTCCTCAAAACTGCGAAGGTTGGACTTACAGTAGGGGTGGAGAGAAGGCAGGCTAGTTTTGAGGGACTGACAGGGTTGGTAAGAGGAGAGGAGGCTGAGGTAGATCTGAGGGACTGAGAGGGTTGGTAGGAGGAGAGGAGGCTGAGGTGGATCTGAGGGATGAGAGGGTTGGTAGGAGGAGAGGAGGCTGAGGTGGATCTGAGGGACGAGAGGGTTGGTAGGAGGAGAGGAGGCTGAGGTGGATCTGAGGGATGAGAGGGTTGGTAGGAGGAGAGGAGGCTGAGGTAGATCTGAGGGACTGAGAGGGTTGGTAGGAGGAGAGGAGGCTGAGGTGGATCTGAGGGATGAGAGGGTTGGTAGGAGGAGAGGAGGTTGAGGTGGATCTGAGGGACGAGAGGGTTGGTAGGAGAAGAGGAGGCAGGCTGAGGTGGATCTGAGGGACCGAGAGGGTTGGTAAGAGGAGAGGAGGTCATTTAGATATGGAGGAGCCAGCTGGTGATTTTTCCTTGTTAAGCTTCCTCTTTAAAATTCTGAAATCCCTTGCCATATCAGAGAGAGAAACCAATATTAGACGACCTTGTTCAAGGTAAAGAGCCTGTGTGTGCCAACCACAGACAAAGCTAGTTTAATAACCCATTCATTTTCCCATGCTATGCCCTTATTTGGGCAAAATAATTACGACATGCATAAGAGGTATATTCTCCCTGCAGGAAGCGGCGAAGTTGGAGCCAGGCCTTTAACTCATTGACCGCCACGCTCTTTTCCCATCTTTACTCAATGGCGCCAGCATTATTGAGCATTTTAGCGATGTTTGCGGACCCATCGTGTGTTCTGTATTATAGCTATGGAGACAATAGTATGGCTCATTTGACAGGCATTGTCCATAGTCCATCACTGACTAACCAGTTAATTTCTACATACTGTAGTTTGTGCGCTATTACACGCTAAACATTGGCTCTTTCCAAAAGAATCCAGATATTTTTTTTTGATGTCACTCAACCCTACATTTCTTTGTGGTAAACCTCATATTTTTATATTCAGAGGTAATTATATAGTTTACACTGTTTATTTTTCTCATATTTCTCATATAAGCTGTCGGGTCATCTGACCCGTTCCTGGCGGGAATTAGTGGCATTTTCTCCATGGCTGTGCTAGTGTTAAAACAACAAGGGACACTGAGGCGTGTTGAAGAATAGAATAGAAGAATGGAATATAAATCCTTTAATAATCCAGAGGGAAAGATTTGGCAAAAGAGAAGAGACCAGAGCCTCAGCCGACACAGGAAGTCTGGCTCCGGAAAACTGTTTATTGGAAGGTCGATACGTCACGACTTAACAAGCACATTATTTTTTAAGATTTTAAGATTATTTTAACAAAAGAAATACCACTTACAGCAGCACAACAAAGTAAACAAAACGGAGAGCCTCCATGTTGACCGGTAGCCAGCGTGAAACCAGTGACTCAGCACATGATAATAATAATAATAATAATAATAATAATAATAATAATAATAATAATAATAATAATAATAATAATAATAATAATAATAATATAATAATAATAATAATAATAATGGATTCAATTTGTACCGCACTCTACATTCGTGCTACAGGAGATAAAGACAAAAGTTAAATGAATAAAACAATTTAAAATGAATAAAAACAATTAAAAAGACTAACAACCAGTGAAATGGAAGAACCTAAGAGTAAAATAAAATAAAAATAATAGTAAAATGAATAGAAGTAAAAATAAAAGTAAAAGAAAAATCAGGCAAAAGCCTTGTTAAAAAGAAATGTTTTTAGGCCCCTTTTATGATATTTCCCTGCGTGGGTTCTAGAACTTCTAGCTATGAGTAAGAATGACTAATGACCTTTTCTGCAGCACAGCCGCCACTGTGTTCCCGACCAAACATTGTTCCCTGAGCCGCCTGCTAACTTCATCTGTCAAGCGGTCGCCCCCGGACCCCTGATGCAGGGGAGCCCTCCTCTGCTCTCCCCCCTGTGACTAACGCTGAGCTGGCAGACCCCCTGCTCCGTGAGCCAGGCTGTCCCAGGTTGTACCCATGTTATCCCAGGTTGTCCCAGGTTGTCCCAGGTTGTCCCAGGTTATCCCAGGTTATCCCAGGTTGTCCCAGGTTGTACCCATGTTATCCCAGGTTGTCCCAGGTTATCCCAGGTTGTCCCAGGTTGTACCCATGTTATCCCAGGTTGTCCCAGGTTATCCCAGGTTATCCCAGGTTATCCCAGGTTGTCCCAGGTTATCCCAGGTTATCCCAGGTTGTCCCAGGTTGTACCCATGTTATCCCAGGTTGTCCCAGGTTATCCCAGGTTATCCCAGGTTGTCCCAGGTTGTACCCATGTTATCCCAGGTTGTCCCAGGTTATCCCATGTTATCCCAGGTTGTCCCAGGTTGTCCCAGGTTGTACCCATGTTATCCCAGGTTGTCCCAGGTTATCCCATGTTATCCCAGGTTATCCCAGGTTGTCCCAGGTTGTACCCATGTTATCCCAGGTTGTCCCAGGTTATCCCATGTTATCCCAGGTTGTCCCAGGTTATCCCATGTTGTCCCAGGTTGTCCCAGGTTATCCCATGTTATCCCAGGTTGTCCCAGGTTATCCCATGTTGTCCCAGGTTGTCCCAGGTTATCCCATGTTGTCCCAGGTTGTCCCAGGTTGTGCCAGAGACCCTTCAACTGGGAGATGAATCAAGTCACTCTCACCTCCTGCAATGCGTCTGGAGTTTTAAGACACGCGGGTCACTCACTGTGGAGATTAAGGTAAATATCAATCTCTTACAAGCAGAAGGTGTTTGAAACATTCTGACGATAAACAGATGTTTTTCTGACCTGTAGATTCAGCACAAAACAAGTCACTTAAATTAGGTAGTTTTGTTTTGTTTTGTTTAGTTGTTAGTATGGGATAAAAAAAATTAAAATAAAAAACACATCTCTTCACCTTAGCCTTTTAATTCATTTTGATACTTAGACTCATTAATACATCCACACTGTGATTATTATATTGTAGATGAGACTCGTTACATCCAAACTGTGATTATTATATTGTAAATGAGATCTATTTTATTGTGTTTTATTACCTGCATTGTTTTTACCACTTTCTTATTCTCTGCACTGCTTTTATTCTGTCTACTCTATTGTATGCTCATTGTATGTCTATTTTACTGCTGTGAAGCACTTTGGGCGGCAAAGTGTATTATTATTATTATTATTATTATTATTATTATTATTATTATTATTATTATTATTATTATTATTATTATTATTATTATTATTATTATTAGAGATTCAGTGTTGGTTGAATGTTTTGCATTGCTGCCACTTGGTGGAGAGGGTGAGAGCCTCTAGGTGGCGCTATACTCATTAGAACAGTGAATAATCCAGAAGTTCATCTGACTCACATGGCGTCAAGGCTCATATTTTGGAGGTTAAGTCACCAGTCAGCCGCCCAGTGAGAGATACTGGGGTGATGATGATGATGATGATGATGATGATGATGAGCACGGCACGTGATGATGATGATGATGATGATGATGATGATGATGATCAGCACGACACATGATGATGATGATGATGATGATGATGATGATGAGCACGTGATGATGATGATGATGATGATGATGATGATGTTGATGAGCACGGCAGGTGATGATGATGATGATGATGATGATGATGATGATGAGCACGGCACATGATGATGATGATGATGATGATGATGATGATGATGATGATGATGAGCATGGCAGGTGATGATGATGATGATGATGATGATGATGATGATGATGATGATGATGAGCACGTGATGATGATGATGATGATGATGATGATGATGATGATGATGATGATGATGATGAGCACGGCAGGTGATGATGATGATGATGATGATGATGATGATGATGATGATGATGAGCACGGCACATGATGATGATGATGATGATGATGATGATGATGATGATGATGATGATGAGCACGGCAGGTGATGATGATGATGATGATGATGATGATGATGATGGTGATGATGATGATGATGATGATGAGCATGGCAGGTGATGATGATGATGATGATGATGATGATGATGATGATGATGATGATGAGCACGGCACATGATGATGATGATGATGATGATGATGATGATGATGATGATGATGATGATGAGCACGACACGTGATGATGATGATGATGATGATGAGCACGGCAGGTGATGATGATGATGATGATGATGATGATGATGAGCACGACACGTGATGATGATGATGATGATGATGATGATGATGATGATGATGATGATGATGAGCACGGCACATGATGATGATGATGATGATGATGATGATGAGCACAACACATGATGATGATGATGATGATGATGATGATGATGATGATGATGATGATGATGATGATGATGATGATGATGATGATGATGATGATGATGATGATGGGTTAGGGTTAGGCAAGTGCCGCGAGTCACTGGACTCGTCGTGCCGGCCGGCACTTATCACCTAGACTGCATAATAATAGGGTTATATAGTGCAAAATATAGCCCCAGTCAGGCCACTTTTTAAGCAGGGGGTCTGGGGGTCCCCCACCAGGAAATGTCTTGTTACAAAGACTTAATTTCCTGCATTCTGGTGCAAGATTTTTTTTATTTGTACCCTTTAAATGCCAGTGTTTGTGATGGCATCACAAATGATTGTTAAAAAACAGGCTAGCATATGTATGATTAGCAACAACACTGATTTTGATGGATTTTCAGTTTTTTTGTAATGTCAGATTGAAAATAATACAATCTTTTATTCAACTTCAGCCCTGATCATAACACCACATATTAATTTTATAATTCTAACCCTTTAAATGCCAGTGTGTGTGATGGCATATATTTGCAATATATCAAATGCAAAGTAGATTTTTCTGGGGGGGATTATTACAGGCTAGCATGTGTCAATGATTAGCAACAACAGTTTTTTGTAAGGGTCCCGCCTCCACCAATCACATGCAGCTCCCTTTGTGTGTGTGTGTGAGAGCAAGAGAGAGAGAGAGAGAGAGAGAGAGAGAGAGAGAGAGAGAGAGAGAGAGAGAGAGAGAGAGAGAGAGAGAGAGAGAGAGAGAGAGAGAGAGAGAGAGAGAGAGAGAGAGAGAGATAGTTCTCCAACTTGTGTGAGTTGCAGTGATCTCCTGGTTGTTCCCCACCTAGGTTATCTAACTATTGCGCTGCTGCAACTAGAAACACTGTCCTGGCCTGCTTCTAAGTTCAGTGGCCTGACTGCATACATTTAAAAAAAAATAATTGGATTATTATTATTTAATTTTTTTATCATCTGGCGACGCCCCCCCTGCAAGCCTCCTGGGGGTCGCGACCCCGACTTTGGGAACCCCTGCATTACACAAACTAAAAACAGATATTAAATTACATTACACAAACTAAAAACAGATATTACATTACATTACACAAACTAAAAACAGATATTACATTACATTACACAAACTAAAAACAGATATTACATTACATTACACAAACTAAAAACAGATATTACATTACATTACACAAACTAAAAACCGATATTGTCTGAATTACTAGAAGAAAGAAATGCACCACCTTTGGCTGATAGTAATTTATTAATTTCTTAGGATTTCTTTTGGTCTAATAAATGTTTAAGGTTCTTAGATGGATCCCCTGCTGCCTCCTCCTCCTCTTCCTCCTCCTCCTCCTCCTCCTCCTCCTCCTCCTCCTCCTCCTCCTCCTCCTCATCTTCCTCCTCCTCCTCCTCATCTTCCTCCGCCTCCTCTTCCTCCTCTTCCTCCTTTTCCTCTTCCTCTTCCTACTCCTGCTCCTCATCCTCCTGCTCCTGCTCCTCCTCCTCCTCCTCCTGCTCCTCCTCCTATCCTCCCTCCTCCTGCTCCTGCTCCTCCTCCACCTCCTGCTCCTCCTCCTATCCTCCTCCCTCCTCCTGCTCTTGCTCCTCCTCCTCATCCTCCTGCTCCTACTCTTCCTCCTCCTACTCCTGCTCCTGCTCCTGCTCCTGCTCCTGCTCCTGCTCCTCCTCCTCCTGCTCCTCCTCCTCCTCCTCCTCCTC
The DNA here is from genome assembly GCF_963971535.1 of Notolepis coatsorum. Lineage (NCBI taxonomy): Eukaryota > Metazoa > Chordata > Actinopteri > Aulopiformes > Paralepididae > Notolepis > Notolepis coatsorum. The sequence goes on along the minus strand of NC_140172.1, from coordinate 150,540,319 downwards.
CTGCTCCTGCTCCTGCTCCTCCTCCTCGGGGAGCAGCGTACTGGCTCATGTTAAATGGCAGGCCATGCATTATGCAGCAGCTTAGGCGATCGTGCGGGATCTTCATGTCCTCGGCTACAGTCCACTTGTCGCTGCTCTGGTCGTAGCGCTCCACGTTGGAGATGGTGTTCCAGCCATTATTATTGGAGGTGCCTCCGACCACGAAGAGCAGGTTGTCCAGCACCGCGATGCCAAAGAAGCAGCGGGGGGTGAGCATGTCGGGCAGGGCTCTCCAGGAGTCAGTCAAGGGGCTGTAGGCCTCCGCGTTACGCAGGCAGTTTCCTGCACAGTCATCCCCTCCCACCTGAGGACACGACACATGAGATGAATGTTTTAGTGTGTGGTTAAGGCAGGCAGACACTGTATTCATCCATTTAGGGAAATGAGGGCATCACAGAAGCATTGAAAGTCAAATGATACATATCTATAAAAATATTGAGTATAAAGCATTTGTCTCTGTGTGCACCTACCGCATAGACTTGTCCTCCGTACGCAGCGACTCCCAGCCATCTACGCCTGCTGCTCATGGGGGCGATCAGAGTCCACTGGTCGGTGTCTGGGCTGTAGCACTCAGCTGTGAACTGATAGAAGCCACCACAGATGTAAACCTGTAATAAAAAATAATATTCTAATTTAGTTTATATATTCCATTTGATTTCATTCTTCTTTAATTGTCTGTTAATGTTGATGCACCAAAGGACCCAGACACATCTTTTGTATGTGCAAGCTTACTTGGCAATAAAGACATTTATGATTTCTGATCTAACGTTCCTTGTGTTCATCTAGCACCCTGTGTCCCTCAGTTCCACCCACCTTGCCCTGGAGGGCTGCTGCCCCGGCGTAGATCCTGTACTCCAGCATGGGTGAGATCACTGTCCACTGGTCGGTTTCAGGCTTGTAGCGCTCGGCGGTGTTCAGTACCACGTGTCCGTCGTGCCCTCCCATGGCGTAGATACAGCCGTCCAACACGACCACGCTGAGGTAACTGCGGCATGAGTGCATGGGAGCCGCCTGCAGCCAGCTGCGAGTGACAGGGTTGAACCTGCGCACACTGCTGAGATACTCTCCTATGTCATTATAGCCGCCGACGCAGTAGACCAGACCGTGGAGATAAGCGGTGCCGTGGCACATCCGGGGACTGGCCGCCTCAACGCTCACGTCCATCCATCCACCGGCTCGGATATCGTAAGCCTCCATGGTCATGCTGCCGTAATTATTAGACTGACTCTGGCCTCCGATGGCCAATAGGACCTCCTGGGGCAGGCGTTAGCGGGTCAGGGGGTTTGGGAGCCTGTCGGAGCCAGGGAGGTTCAGGACGCTGAGGATGAGGGGCCTGCAGTCGTGGCTGTCCCTCACCACAGGGTTGTTCTGGATGTTGTTCAGCAAGTAGTCAGGCCTCATCAAGCCCAGGCGAACCTGGGAAGAGACAAGCAGACAGCGGGTACAACTTAGACAGCGGTTGTAGATGGTTTCTGTTGCTAGGTAACAGTTTGGACCCAAATGTTTGAGAACCACTGTACTAGGGAACCTAGTGTTGTTTTAAGGGGAGACCCCCCACCTAAAATACCCTTTTCCTGATTTTGGGGCAATTTTGAGATTTTTGTATAATGTTGCCCCTTTACATCTCTTCTTTCAAACTAGTGACAAGAAAACAAAAAAAACACAGTTAGTTGCTTATTTTGCTTCATTTTGCATGATTGCAACCATAAATGTGCACATATTGAATGGGGAAGTGCCTCATTTGCATATATAAACATACAATTCAGAAAACTTGCAATATATTTTTTCTTAGTTTATATGTACATAACAAACTGGGAAAGTTTCATAGTGATATCTATTCAAATATTTGTTTTGCCTATTAGGGGGTACAGTAATAGGTTGTGTTGTTTGTTACTAAACTGTTACTACTACTACATCATTATTATTATGTTATTATGTTATTCAGTTATCAGGCATGTGTTTAGGTTGTCTATTACTAATGGTTTGATTGGGTGTTGTGTTTGTAAATAGCGGTTTCAAATAAAAATGTATGGCATTTTACAATACAGAACTTTGAAGGCGTTTTCCCAAAGGGTAGACATGTACCATTTCCCTAGCATCTACACACACCAAACTTTCCACCTTTATTCATATCTATATCCTGCTTCTTTGTGCCAAATGGTTTGTTGATATGTCATACATAGCCTGATTTACAGACAATACAAAACTTTAAAGGCGTTTTTCTCAAACCGAGATTTTATGAGTTTGTATTACACATAAAACAAAAAATCTCAATTTCTCTAGTACATCCACACACCAAACTGGCCACGTTTCCTCCTATCCATATACCACAACTTTCTGCTAGAGGATTTTTTGATATATCAGTCATCCAGATTTTTAGAACATTTTATACAAAAAATTTATGCAAAACATTTATGACTAGGGGGTCATAAAAGGTCATAAATTCCTGTTCGGGTGGCATATCAAAAAATCCTCTAGCAAAAAGTTCAGTATTTAATGTAGTAACATGAAAAACCATGAGAAAATATCTATATATCATACATTTTCACCTTGTTCTCAGACGACTCCTCCATCGTAAGCTACATCACAGACGATGATGAGGAGGAGTACAGAGCCCTGGTGGAGAGCTTCGTGGGGTGGAGCGACAGCAACCACCTCCAACTCAACACCAGTAAGACCAAGGAGCTGGTGGTGGATTTCCGGAGGGGCAAGAAGAGGCCCCCCCCGATTCCCATCTCCATCCGAGGGGTGGATGTGGAGATGGTGGACTCATACAAGTTCCTTGGGGTACACCTGAACAATAAACTGGACTGGTCGGATAACACAGAGGCCCTCTACAGGAAGGGACAGAGCAGGCTGTTCTTCCTGAGGAGACTCAGGTCCTTCAATGTGTGCAACAGACTGCTGCAGTCTTTTTACCAGTCTGTTGTGGCCAGCATCCTCTTCTATGCTGTGGCATGCTGGGGAGGCTACATCAACTCAAGGGACACCAACAAGCTCAACAAGCTGGTGAGGAAGGCTAGCTCCGTGGTGGGAGTCGAGCTACCTAGACTTGAGGTGATGGCAGAGAGGGGGATGATAAGGAAGCTGGCTACCATCATGGAGAACCCCTACCACCCCCTCTACGACGAGCTAGTCAAGATGAGAAGCTCGTTCAGCCACAGACTCATTCCCCCACGACACTCAACTAACCGCCTCGGACAGTCCTTCATACCAGCGGCCATCAGGCTCCACAACAGTGGGCAGCGACTAGCAGCCTCCAGGCTCCACAACAGGGGGCAGCGACAGCGACTGCTACCAGACATTGACCTGGGACTTATAGGAACCCAAGGAGGACAACCTACACTACCATAGGCTTACTGCACCTTATGTGGACACTGTGATACTGTGATACTGTGAATAATGTATATTTCAGTGGATACCGTGATACTGTGAATAATGTATACTCAGTAGATAGTAAATTATAACACTACCTCATGCATACTGCACCTTATGTGACACTGTGAATAATGTGAATATTTCTTCAGCTAGTCAGATAGTAAATTATATTGACCATATTGACCAAATTGTTTACACTGCCTGTGTTGTTTTTACTACCTGTACACTGTGTTGTTTACTACCTGTACCCCCCCCCCACTCCCCCCCCCCCCATGCTGCTATGATGCATGAATTTCCCCAAGGGGATCAATAAAGGAATATCTTATCTTATCTTTTTTCTAAATTCTGTTTGGGGTAACATGCAAAAAGGGGCCATTTTGAATAGACCATGCCCCTTTTTGGGTAATACAATTATGCAAAAAAAAATTTAATACATTCTTTTTTTGACTATTCTAAACAATTAAGATGTTTGCAAATGATTTCATCCTTTATTATTTTTTTCCATATCTAGGTGGGTGGTCTCCCCTTAACACATCCACCGCCGTTCACGTTGTACAGCGTTATTGCCCGCCATGCGTTGTCTGCCAAACCACGCTGTACAGCGATATTGAGATCATATTTCACTGCAAACCGATCGGATCAATATATCACCCATAAGCATTTACTGACGATCACGGAAGTATAAACGACCCCCCCCTTTCATCCGCGCATGATGAGGCATAACGTATACGATCATGTACAGTTGAATTTTTTAATATAGCGTGTCTAGGGAATAGAGGGCAATCGATAATCTATATATGTGTTTAGGCCTATAGCTCACGTTCTAGGAATTACTGCAGAAAACGATAAAAACATACTTATATTCTAGAAGGTATTTTTGTATGAATCTATGAATGAAAAAGTATAACGTTCCTACATCCTGAACGATAGATAATCGATGTTGAATGGGCCATACCCATGGGCCATACCCACCTAATCAATCTCTCCATTGAGCATGGGAAGGTACCAGCAGATCTAAAGAGTGCTAGAGTAATCCCACTCTATAAGAAAGGTAATAAGTCAGACAAAGGTAACTATAGACCAATTAGCATTTTAAGTATACTATCAAAAGTCATGGAAAAAATCATTCATGAACAGATCAATACATATTTAGTGAGTAACAATATCCTATTTGAGCATCAGTCAGGCTTTAGACAATCTCATTCCACTGAGACTTGTCTGGTGTATTTGACTGACTGCATCAGAAAGGAGATTGATGCAAAGAAATTCTGTGGAATGATCATGTTGGACCTACAAAAGGCCTTTGATACGGTTGACCATAGTGTCCTTTTATTTAAATTGAAGGCGATTGGGTTTAGTTGGTCAGCGTTGAACTGGGTCACCTCATATCTATCAGGCAGGTCTCAGATGGTAGATGTAAACGGGACCTACTCCTCAGCCAAGGCGATCACCTGCGGGGTGCCTCAAGGGAGTGTCCTGGGGCCGCTCTTCTTTCTCATTTACATAAATGATATGAAGAATGCCTGTTCATCAGACCTTTTTCTTTATGCGGATGACTCAGCCATTCTGGTCTCCCATAGGGACTTGGCAGTAGTGGAGAGGACCCTTAGTGAGGAGCTATCAAATGTGCAGACATGGCTGTCAGATAACAAACTATCTCTTCATCTAGGAAAAACAGAGGCCATCCTGTTTGGATCAAAGAAACGGCTTGGTAAAGATATTGAAATGAAGGTAAGAGTAGGTGAAAAGCAAATAACAAACAAGGATTCTGTTGTATATCTAGGCTGCATACTGGACAAACATCTTACAGGAGAGGCCATGGCTAAAAAAGCCCACACTAAAATCTGCCAGAAAACGAAATTCCTAGCTAGACAAGGGAAACTACTGGACCAGGCAACACTTAAAATGCTAGCGGGCGCATTAGTACAGAGTCACTTTGACTATGCTGCCACCTCCTGGTTCAGTGGCGCTCCACAGGTCCTGAAAAATAAACTTCAGACAGCTCAAAACAAATTAATTAGAGTAGTCCTTAAACTACCTCCACGCACTCACCTAGGGCCAACTTTCTTTAGGCAACTAAACTGGCTTCCGGTCAATAAAAGGGTAATTCACATCAAATTAGGTCTCACACACAAGATAGTTCAAAATACAGGTCCGAAATATCTATCTAATTATTTTAATCGATTCCGTGACAATCATTCATACTCCACTAGAAGGAGCAGTACGGATTTTATTCTGCCAAGATTTAACTCCCTAATGGGCACAAATACATTTTTATATTCTGCAGCACTGGAGTGGAACAAGCTTCCAGTGGCCCTGAAAAACATCGAAGAGGGGGGAAGTTTTAGACGTGCCACAAAGAAATGGCTAGCCAGTGAAGTATAGAATAGCCATAGGAAGGAGAGGGTAGGAAGTGCTTTTTTTGTATGGGGTTGCTATTATGTTTTATTCTGTTTTTTATTATGATGATCTTTGTTTTATTATGATGCTCTATGTTTTATTATGATGCTCTATGTTTTATTATGATGCTCTATGTTTTTATTATGATGCTCTGTTTTAGTATGTTTTATTATGATGCTCTATGTTTTATGATGTCTGTCCATGTCCAAAATCAGGGACCATGATGGAAATAAGTGCTTGCACTTTCTCATGTTTTTATCCCTTGGATGCTGTCTTTTACTCCACAATAAAAATCAATCAATCAATCAATCATAGCAATGTCAATTTAGCAATACAATTTACAAAGTTATAGCCCTGCAAAGAAGGTGAACATCTCCATAGGCTTAGAGTGGTGGCAGACTGGCTATATTGATGGATATAACCAGTGGCAGGGAATGTGTTAATGTAATGCACAGTAATACAATTAGTTACCTTGGGCAGCAGCAAAGGGATGTGTGTTTTACGCTCCTCACGGGAGTGGTCAATCCAACGGAGGACGGCCTCGAACACCGTCTCCTCGCTCTTCACGTTCAGATCATCCCTCTCGATGATGTCCACCAGTTGCTGCGGGGACAGCTCCACAAACTCCTGTGAGACGTGCAACATCTCCTCAAAGTGGCACACAATGAAGAGATGGGCCTTGCGCCTCAGGTCAGGGCAGCAGTAGTCCGCGAACCTCCAGATGCCGACACAGTTTTCCAGAGACAGCTGGCCTTCTAGGAAGTCAGAGCACGCTCCTACTATGCCAGTGACGAGAAGCTGGTCTGCAGCCACCAGAAGCTCTTCCACGTTCTCTGCTGTCACCGGCACAAAGTGTGTGTAGGAGTACTCTATGATGAGCTGCATCATACCTGGGGACACCCCAGGGATAGTGTAGACTGCTTTCTCTGAGTCGCTCCAGCAAGTGAAGAGGGCTCTGTGGGACACAGAGTATAGAGATATCTGATGAGTAAACAGAAAGCAACATTCTATCCTGTGTAGTAATATATGTTCACTGTAGAAGTATAGCATCTTAGCATAGTAGAAGTATTGTATCTTTTTACAGTAGAAGTACAGTATCATATCTGTTTACAGTATAAGTACAGTATAGTATCTGTTTACAGTAGAAGTACAGTATAGTATCTTTTTACAGTAGACATACAGTATAGTATCTGTTTACAGTATAAGTACAGTATAGTATCTGTTTACAATAGTATCTGTTTACAGTATAAGTACAGTATAGTATATGTTTACAGTAGAAGTACAGTATAGTATCTGTTTACAGTAAAAGTACAGTATGGTATCTGTTTACTAACCAAGCTAACCTGAACCAAGCTAAACTTGCCTGAAATAGTCACTGCAGTCACACAGGAGGGCCTTGTGGGCATTCAACTCAGTGCTGTTGACTTTAATAACCACATCACAGAGCCTTCCCTCCAGACGCAGCTCATTAAGGATTGTACAGGACATTGTTTCATTTTCCATGTGGGGATTTTAAATTGTATCTACAGAATATATTCAAGCTTACAGACAAGTAGCCGGAAACAACAAGTGATATCTTCACTTGGTCTTCTGAGATCTGAGAACTTCTGAGAGAATTGTTGAATATACAGTACTGTACACAAATGTTCTAGAATGTGCTATTATGACATCATAATGTGCCATCTACAAATGTTCTAGAATGTTTGATTATGACATCATACTGTGACATCACAACGGAACATGTTTGAGTTCTATTTGAATAATTTAAATAATATGTTAACATTAAAAAAAACAAATAAAAGGATAAAAAACGACATAAAACAATGATACAAATTATAATAAAATATTTAAGTAAAATGTATAGAAATAAAGAAAAATAAGACAATGAAATAAAGATAATAATTAATTTAAAAGCTATTAAAAAGGTAAGTTTTGAGCAGTGCCAACCGAGGAGCAGTGCCAACCGAGTCTGCTGTCCTAACAGACTTGGGGTCTGTAGGGTAAGCACTTATTCCCTCCGCCCTGAACATTTGTGGAGATGTATGGGCCTTTTAAGTCAGTGATAAAAGTGTCTTTCAAGGATAAGTGAGCTCCTGCACTGATTATTATAGTTCAATATTCAATATTTGATCACCAAAACCCCCCAAAAAGCATAAAAAGGCCCCTTCCCGCCCAAAAAGGGCCCCCAAAAATAGCACAGGCCCAGTGCCCTTTTCAGCCTTTGAGCACCTGCCCCTCTAAAGTCCTGTGCACGTCCCTGAATCCTAGCTAGAGGGGAGAGAACAGATGGTGGAGGTAAACGGTACCCTACCTCCCCCCCCCCTCCCAGTGAGCTGTGGTGTTCCACAAGGAAGCATACTAGGACTGCTACTGTTCCTAATTTATGCAAATTTATGTCATCAGCTTGTGACTGCACCTTGTTCCTGTTCGCGGATGACTCAGCCCTGCTGGTCTCTGACAAGAACAAGTTACAGGTTGAAAAAATCCTGCATCTGGCTCGCTGATAACAAACTATCATTACACCTGGGCACTCATTCAAGGGTACTACGACTATGCTTGCACCTCATGGTACCAAAGCACCTCAAAGGCGCTAAAAACAAAATTACAAACATCACAAAACAAACTGGTCAGACTACTGCTTGACCTTACTCCTAGAACCCACCTCACCCCTGCCCACTTTGACAACCTAGGATGGCTTAGAGCAGACGACAGAGTACAGCAACTTGCAATGGGCCTGGTCTACAAGATACACTACACCACTAAGGTACCCATGTACATGTCAAAATACTTCCCAAAGGTCAGTGAATACCACGACCACAACACCAGAGGGAGCTCCACAAATTATGTTAAACCCAGATTCGGCTCAAACAAGGGACTAAACACGTTTCGCAATTATGCCACATCAATGTGGAACGCCCTACCCACAGCCGTAAAGGAATGTGAATCACTACCCACATTCAAAACCACTCTTAAAGAGCACCTACAGGAGGGTGCAATTCGAAACTGGCCCCTGTAAATGTACAGTAAATGTCCTAAACCAATACACAAGACCCTCTTCTTGGGACAAAGTAAGGTTTTGTCGATATCCCAATGTACAGTTTTGCTTGTACAGTTGTACAGTTTCCCCCACCCCGTCTTCTTGTATCACAAACAGTACTGTATATTAGTAGATCTGGTATGTCATAAATGTATAGATGTAGCAGTACTGTCTATCTGTATGTCATGTATGTCATATATGTCATTATGAATTGAAAATGGGGGACCCTGATGTAAACAAGACGAAAGTCTTTCTCTGGTCTGCATCCCCTTAACAATTGTGTGTATTGAGCTGTAATGTATTGTACCCATTCTGCAATCTGTTAATACAATTTTCAATCAATCAATCAATCAATCAATGAATCAATCAATGAATCAATCAATCAATCAATCAATCCACCGGCTGCAATCGTCTACTCTCACTTGTTTTCGAGGCGAGCCGAAAGTAATCTCAAACAAGCCTGTGGAAAGACCACAATGCATTTCTTCTCATTTCTCATCTATCAGGCCAACAGCAGGTTATAGCTCATATTATATCCAGAAGTTGATTGTTGTCCAAAAACTCCAAAGTCAACTGTTGTGTAAAAGTGACATTCGATTGAAAATGTAACTAATGTATAAGAATATTTAAGCATTACATCACGCGCAGGAGTGGTTTTTGAACAATAAACCATGCCTAGGGGTGGTCGTTAGGCCCGAGGCGCAGCCAAGGGTCGTTAGACCCCCCTACACAGGAAAATTCGCAGAGTCAAATTTACTCAAATTGAGTAAAATTTTACTCCCAAAAAGACAGTATTGGCTCCGACTCCAGATAGAGTGAAAATGACTCTTGTCACAGAGTTAAATCTTCAGAGTTATTTCTACTCCATTTAGTGTTAACATTTAACTCTACAAAATACCAACTTACTCCATTTAGCATAAAGTAAAAACAACTCTAACATCTATAGAGTTATTTTTCACTCAATATAGAGATATTTTAAGTTATATTTCACTCAATATAGAGTGGTATTTTAATCAATATAGAGTTATATTTTCACTCAATAGAGTTATATTTCACTCAATATAGAGATATTTTAAGTTATATTTCACTCAATATAGAGATACTTAAAGTTATATTTCACTCAATATAGAGTGGTATTTTAATCAATATAGAGTTGTAATTCCCTCAATATGGAGTTGTAGTTCACTCAATATAGAATAGATTTCACTCGATATAGAATATCATATTTCACTCAATATAGAGTGGTATTTTAATCAATATAGAGTTGTAATTCCCTCAATATGGAGTTGTAGTTCACTCAATATAGAATAGATTTCACTCGATATAGAATATCATATTTCACTCAATATAGAATTAAATAATAATTTACTCTGGAATAATACATTTAAAATAAACGGGGGCAAAGCAGAAATCAGTATTTAACAATGCACTTTTATTTGCAACATGCAGGCATATCCTTTGGGATGCAAACAGTTTTACAACAGCGTGTGAGAATCATGACTTCAAGGGGCAATCGATAGAAAAAAAAATTAATAAAATAAGATTCATCAATAAGCTTGTGCAATCTTTGTTTTCAGTTGCCAAGAAATTTGAAATTCCTAGTACCTTGGACTTAAAGGTCTATGATGACTTAAAACACTGAAGTCGACAAGGAGGCGTTTCAGTTGGGATGCAAACAGTTTTACAACAGCGTGTGAGAATCATGACTTCAAGGGGCGATCGATAGAAAGAAAAAAAGGTCATTAATAAAATAAGATTCATCAATAAGCTTGTGCAATCTTTGTTTTCAGTTGCCAAGAAATTTGAAATTCCTAGTACCTTGGACTTAAAGGTCTATGATGACTTAAAACACTGAAGTCGACAAGGAGGCGTTTCAGTTAAAGAAACCAGACATGGGTGTGTTGGAGATTTGTTCACCCCAAGTTGCTTATTAACATGGAGCCTAGCCTCATCCAAAATGTCACACAGGTACTGTATATGTTTGTACTTTGAAATGATCTTTGTTTCTATACGCCCAATGTAATGTAACATAGTAAAAAAAAAAAAAAAAACACGTCTGAGGAAGAACTTGCTTGGTGTGGATCCTTCCTAATCTTTTTACATTACACTTGTCAAACATTCCTCTCTTGCTAATCACACTTGGTATATGTCTACGTGATTGTTAGATTCAGTGAGCCCCTCTGCAAACAACTCCATTATATACAAAAATCACCATGACTTCAAGGCTTCATGGGGAGAGTAATCGATAGAAAAAAGGTCATAAATAAAAGACAATTACATTTTGGCCTCTGTAAAGTGACAGCAGCATCTGCACCCTTTTAAAAAGGGATAGCTCACCCAAAAAAAGAAATCTACCAATTACACACCCCATGAATCCTTGAATTCATGGAGATTTGTTTGTTTGTCGCATTCCTGAGCCAATAATTCAAGCCAGTCATCAAATTATTGGCTCAGGAATGCAACAAAAAGAAATCACCATGACTTCAATTAAGGCTTCATGGGGAGAGTAATCGATCAATTACATTTTGGCCTCTGTAAAGTGACAGCAGCATCTGTACACCCTTTTAAAAAGGGATAGCTCACCCAAAAAAAGAAATCTACCAATTACACACCCCATGAATCCTTGAATTCATGGAGATTTGTTTGTTTGTCGCATTCCTGAGCCAATAATTCAAGCCAGTCATCAAATTATTGGCTCAGGAATGCAACAAAAAGAAATCACCATGACTTCAATTAAGGCTTCATGGGGAGAGTAATCGATCAATTACATTTTGGCCTCTATATAAAGTGACAGCAGCATCTGTTCACCCCAAAGAAATAAAAGAAAACTAATAGTGTTCATCCCCAGTGCAATAGTTCAAGAGCTTAGTGATTTTCTCTTTTCCTTTTTTAAATCACAGGAAACAGTATGGAACAATAAATTAGCTTGAATCGTCATCACTGTATGACATCTGTATATCGAATGCTTTGTAAAACAAAAGCTCTTTGACATCAACTACATGAGGTCCATCTGTAGTACACACAACTTTAAATGCATAAAAATGGTCATCCAGAGACACAGTTTGTAGTGCAAATGTAAACAACAGTAACCTCTCATCTTTAAGAACAACACGGTGGATTTTGTGAAAAACTGGAACCTCACTAAGAACTTTAAGGCAAACAACTAAACCTGGACGATACATATTTCCATGGTGTTTGGCCCATCTAACATTTAACACCTTGGTGTCACTTGGTACCTGAAGAGTCTCCGCTATCTCACAGCCTCTGTCCATCACATTTAATGCTACCATTTTACTTGGACCAAGCACCAGTCTGTTGGGATCAAATGTCTGCCAATTGTATGCTACTTGACTTTGGTGTTTCTTTGCCAACGTTTTAGTTATATTTTTGAAGCTTTTTAGTTGTTTTTTAAAGAAATTATGCTTCGCTTCATAGCGCATGCACCAGACATGCAAAAGTGGTCCAATTTTACGAATACATGTAGGATAGTGCACCATAAAATGATGCTTTGGTAGTAGCCTCCTGTTGGGAAACAAATGCTTGAATAACCCGTGGTGCTCTGCAATCAAGTGTTTTAAATAAATAGTAATGCCAGTTGATAACCTGGGAGAAAATACAATATCTGCTATTTGAAGCAACAGCAGAAGCAAATACCAGTGTTGATCATTTGGACAAACCAAGTCTCCAAAGATAAGTGGTAGATTGCGAAGTAAACACCAAGATTGGATTGCATTTAACCCCAAGTCATTTGAGGTCTCTACTAACTTCAATGCAGGTGGCTTGTTGTTTTGTTCCAGGTAACCATAGTTAAAGCTCTTAATTCTCAAGTCTATTTCCTTTGATGTTGTGTAGTTTTTAATCAAGTGTAGTATTAGCAGTTTCATTTCATATTGTGCCACGCCCTCCAAGATATCATGCATAATATCGACAGAGAAATTGTCACATGTATTGAAGTACTGCAAGGAATTTAGAATGCAAGAACGTTTAACTCCCATCACATAGGGAAGACCAATAGTAGTCTCCATTGTGTGGCAGTGTTCTGCATGAAGTGCTCGAGTTCGCATAACTATCTTGGGTGAATCTTCTTTGAATTCCGTCTGAAAGTCCTCTTTCTCAGCAAGACAAAAGCGGCAACAATATCTGGCACTGAATGATTCTACGAAACCAAACAAACCGTGAATACCAAGGTTGTCACCTGTAACTTGGACAATAGTTCCATACACTGGCTGATCATACAATGGGACCTTAATTCCATCCTTCTCCAGTATTTTAATATCTTCCACAAGTGGAGCAAGTATTTTAGAAAAGCCATGTGTTTTAATGTCTTGGGCATGGAATAAAGCGACCAAATGAATATTAAGCAGAATTGAGTTGTACTTTGGAGAAAAATTACGCAAGGTGAAATAGATTGCTCCTAATTTATGTATTCCCTTTTTACTCCCCAACGGATTCGCGCATTCAAAATCATCATAGAAAAGCTGCACCTGAATTGCATGCTTCTGTTTTGAAAATAGAGGATGACTCTTGAAATACTCTCCATCACACAAGTCATTAAGAAGATCTTCTCTTAAACTGGAATCACTCTGCATCATCTCTTTTATATTAGGGTGTTTGTAAATAAAGTCTAATGTTTTCAAAATTGGGATATAAACACATTTATCAGTAACAACAGCCTGATCATAAGTTCCAGTAGTCCGATTGCGCAGGGTATCAAATCTTGTACCAAGGACATATTCAACTGGGTCTACCCTTCCCCACTTCTCTGTAAAATATTGCCTTCTCTTAGTTTCAGAATTTAAGATACAAAAGGGATTTTCAATTTCTTCATAACACTGATCAATTTTACACTCAACCTCACTTTTGATAGGTTCCTGTAAAGATAGACACTGCTTCACATATTGTTTTGCTTGATTATGGATATCATCAACAATCACTTCCATTGAAGTTACCAAAGAGTTGATTATTGTTTCACCTACACCTGCCACTTTAAGTTCAGCTACTGTTGCAGCACAGCTGTCTACAAGACTATTATTAAGAAGGACTGGAAGGACTGGGTCAGAAGGGGCACTGCCTGATGGAAAGTCATCAACATAACTTTCAGCTAAATGTTCAGCTGTAGAGCGGCCTTCACCAGGATCATCACATGGTTGATGACGTGCTTTAAGATGCTTTCGAAACCCAGAAAAAGTGCAAAAGACATGTAAACAACCAGGCTGACCACATTTAAGACGAAGTGTCCTTCCTGAACAAAGTCTGTGGATCATCCTTAAGTGCCTCATCAGTGAATTGGCATTTGCCTGAGAGTTTTTGCAAATGAAACACAACATCTTATCAAAAAACACTGGAGCATCAGAGGCCTCAAGATAAAATATCTTCTCAGTATCAAAAGTCTGTGCAGCATCAGAGGCCTCAAGATAAAATATCTTCTCAGTATCAAAAGTCTGTGCAGCATCAGAGGCCCGAGATAAAATATCCTCTCAGTATAAAAAAGAAATCAGTGCAGCATCCGAGCCCTCATCTCTTTAACCCTGGGGTTGACATTAGTTGTAGCAGCATCGATCTTGTAAATGGCGGTTTGCAAGAAGTTGTACATATTGGCCAGATCCCGGTTGTATGAGGTACCAAAGACAAAATGAGCTTTGAAAAGCTCATCAAAAGAGGCAAGAGAGTCTGGTGACTTACAAGGGATTGCATGTTTGTCAATCACAATGAAGTACTTGTGAATCACACTCCTCTGGGTCCCCACAGCAAGCAGATAGGGTTGAAGGCTCTCCGTGATGCTGTCCAAATGCCCCTGGATACTGGTCCCAGTCTGTGACAAGAGAACTTCATTAGTCTTGCTATTAAAATTAGTCACGGTTTGCAAACCGTGGTCTTTGCATGATTTCAATCATGCAGGTCAATATCAGGGATGCACGATAATTATCAGGCCGATATCAGCAATTATGACGTCATCCCGATAAAAGTATTGACAGCTCTGATAATAAAAAAAATATATATATTTTTTTTACTTTTTTCTTTTCATGTCAACATTCACACGCACTATATATGCTTATTTAGGATTTGACTTGATTCAACAACAAAGCAGTCGGGGCAAAGGCAAGCCAAAAACGGTCGAAAATGTGGTTATTTGAAGTTTGGATTTTTTTCTTCTCACAACTGAGGTAGGTAGATTACATTTTTAGAGACTAAAGTACCGAAAAAGGTACCGTTGGGTACCGGTATCGATTCACAGGTACCGGTACCGTATCGGTTCAAATGTGAACAGCATCCCTACTGACAAAGCACAATACCTGTTGGTTTTTAGTTGTTCAGGGAAACACATTGTTAATGACATTGACGGATTGTGAATTTTGTGATCGACTCAAATTATATTTATTTGGAAAAATAAATAGTCACTTTATTTGAAGAGTCAAAACTGTTCTCTTGGCTTTGTTTTGTTCATATAGTAACGCTCATGTCATGATAAATCTGGTTAGGTCAAAACTACAGGAATATACATAAAAAAATTTATAATTATAGTACAATAAATATATATATCGGTTATCGGTATCGACCTTGAGGAGCAGAAAGTTATTGGTATCGATATCGGGGTCAACAAATCAATATCGTGCACCCCTAGACAGAACAGTGATCCTTCTTATACTTTAATTCAACTGTAACTAGGGATGCTCGATATTGGCTTTTTTACCGATATACCGATATTGTCCAACTCTTAATTTCCAATACCAATATCAACCGATACCGATATATGCAGGGTTTCCCCCCCAAAAAACTGAATAATTTCAGGTAATTAACATTACATATGTCTTGTTGTGGAATTAACATAACATTATGCATACTTTTGACAATAAATAAAATCAGAATTTGTTCTTACTTGCCTGGGTAAATAAAAGTTGGTTATAGAAATGTAAAAAGAATAATTCATTTTTTTTTACCGATATTTTCCTATATCACATTTGAATGCCAATATCGGCCGATAATATAGGCAACTGTAACCTTACCTTTATGAACTTCACAAGGGAGTCAATGGCTTCTCTGGCTGAGAGCTTTCCCGGTCTCTTGTTGCGTCCCTGAGGTGATGGTGGCAGGAGGTGGACAAGAAGCAAGAGGGAGGACATTTCACTGTCCCATGCTAAAAATACAAAAAATTAAATAAAAAAAATCAGAAATACATTTGACTAAAAGCTGTGTTTCCATTTGTTTAAAAAACAATTCACCCTTCCATTATTATATTCCTTTAATTCAAGCATACCATTGTTCAGTTCTATTGTGTCTGTTGTGGATTCAGCATTCTGAAGCAGGTCTTGAAGGTCGCCGGTCTGGGTGAGGCCACGGCTTTGTTCAAGGACTTTCTGCCTGCAGAAAGTAGGCCACTTCTCCAGGAACTTTGCAGAGATGTCATCACCAAACATCAGACTGAAATCCTGCTCAATCTGCAGACAAGATGGAATAAAACATGGTTGAAATTTTTTTGTCATACATTGTTAAATAGTAGGGCTGACCCCTATTAATCGATTAGTCGACTAATCGGTCGAAAGGGGCTGTAGTCGACTGGCCAACCTCTTAGTCGAATATAATATTATAAAAAAAAAAAAATATATATATATATATATATATTATAATTTTTTTCAAAAGAAAAGAGGCATAGAAGCGTGGCTAACGCTAATGGCAGGCATACCAGAGGCTAACTGCCTACGAAAACAGGCACAGAGGCACTGAAAGAGGATTTCATCAGTGGGCCAATTGTATGCTTTTGCAGAGGACAAGAAGCCTTCAGTTGACTCCTTCAGACATTAAGCACCCCCCACAGCCCAAATGGAATGATACATTTTTTTTTTTTTTTTTTTTTAACAATCCTAGTCAACCATCCAAATCCTTAGTCAGGGACAGCCCTATTAAATAGGTTCACCCTATGACCAGGGATGTGATCTAAATTGTTTAAAAAGGTCATTTTTTATTTCAGTTAGACTTTAATGCAAGCCACATACCATTCCTGTGATGTCTAGGAATCTTGGAAAGGTGGTGAATATTTCAGAGGACTTGATTGGGTCGTGCATCATTTCTTGGCGATGGGTGAAGGTCTGTTTCATCTTCTCCTTGATGATTGCTTCATCAGTTGTATGCTTCATCAGTGCACTGGCCTCACGAAACTGGGTGTCTGTGGTTAGCTGGTTTTCCTCAGAGAAGGGGGCTCTGTCGCCAGAACTTGGACCACCTGTAACAGTGTAGAAACCACACATACTGCTGCAATACTTTCCAGTGATATGCATTTACTATAATGATCCATCTTCACAGTTGCTAGATAAACAGTGGACTGGGACAATCAAAATTACATACCGATCAGTGGCTGAACATTACGGCTCTTCTTTTGTCCCTCTGATGCTATCTTTTGAAGTGATTTCACCCTCCATGCCAGAAACCCACTCCCATCTACTGGATTGTAATACTGCTCCTAAAACACAAGAAGTAAAGAGGAAAAAAAAAAGTTATTTGGTTTAAATGGGCATGTGTAAATGTGTTTATTTCTCTCCTTAAAACTTAACACATGCCCTTCTCTGAAGAATTGCTAAAATCAAGGTCAACAGGTAGGACATCTGTGGTTCTTAAATTGTTGAGGTTAGGAGAAATGGTCAGCATACAGAAATGTTAACAAATATTTAGTTGAAATCGTACTCCGCACAGCCCTTTTAAGCAATTCCAGAGAAGTGAGGAGTAATGGGGTTGGTGTTTTATGTACCATGCATGTGATTGGATAATGTTATGCATAATGTTGTGTTAATTCCACGACAAGAGATATGTAGCCTAATGTTAATTACCTGAAATTATTCCTTTTGGGGGGGGGGGGGGGGGGGGGAGAAACCCTGCATATATCGGTATCGGTTGATATCGGTATTGGAAATTAAAGAGTTGGACAATATCGGTATATCGGATATCGGTAAAAAAAAGCCAATATCGAACATCCCTAGAAATTATATAACAAGAATGACCTATAAACATAATAATTGTTAGACTAGAAGTCTTTATTTGTCATGCAGTTTTAACACACACGCAAGATGGGCGACCCACAGGAACACACATGCACTGAGTCGCCGATGAAATGTCTCTCTGCACTTTTCCCTGATGTACTTACATATCCCAAATTGCCCTGGGGATCGGCCAGGTATGGGAATAAGGCAGTGATGCCCTTTGCGTAGTCTTCTTTAACACGCCTTGAAGGACTCGTCCTACAGTGCACACATACACAAGTATGAGATCCAAACAAAAGTATTGCTGTGCCAATGCCTTCTGCACAATCTATGTAAAGCGCTTTGGATAACCATTTATCATTTACCAATTCTGCAAAAAGGAGGATCTTAGTAAAAACCAAAAATGTGTATTGGGTGCGTAATGTTTAGATAACATAATTACCCATGCTCTTTTGCCATGTGCGCAACCAATATCTTCACCATGTCGCGTCTTCTGGTATCCGTTAGGGTTTTCGTCCGAGCATAATCGGCAATGATCCTCTCTCCTCCAGCTGTGTCCCTCAGAATCTTTTCAGTCATCTAAGCGGGAGTAAAAAGGGGGGGGGGGGGGAGGACACACATGGATAGACAGTCATTTGGTGGCCAAGTATATTTAACCCTTTCACTGCCACACTAGTACCAGTATGTGGTATACAGTATGTGGTACAGTATGTGATAGTAAAGGGTTAACCTTCTGTAGTGCGGCAGTGAAAGGGTTAACCTTCTGTAGTGCGGCAGTGAAAGGGTTAACCTGCTGTTGTGCGGCAGTGAAAGGGTTAAGGTGACAAATGTAAACCATGACCCCCCCCCCACCCCCATTTTCTCCCCAATTGTACTTGGCCATCCCCAATGCCCATGCTACCCCTTTATCAGAGTCACCATCTCCATTTCAAACAGTCATATGCAAAGCTTACCAGAGTGATACGAGTCAGGTCAGCACCGTTTCTTGGAGCAGGACTAGACTGCAAAATGATGGTGTCATCAGACTCCCCCTCATTGTCTGCACCAGAGCTGAGAACGGAGCTTTGGCTGCTGGAGTTGCTTGCAGAGGTCCTCACTGAATCTAACAATCATGTAGACATATAAGTGTGATTAGATAGGAATGTTTGTGACAAGTGTAATGTAAAAAGACCACATTAGATTAGGAAGGATCCACACGTTACATTGGGCATATATACAAAGATCATTTCAAAGTACAAAAATACACAGTACCTGTGTGACATTTTAGGTTAGCCAGGACACGTGTAGCCTTTTTACAACGCATCCGCGTTTCCGGCGCTCTGATTGGCCAGGTCATGTGACATGTGCGCCCAATAGCGTGTTTGCCCATTTCCGCGTCGAACAGCCTGCAAACTACCTGGCGTTCTATCGCCATGCTCTAAGACAAACTCTAACCTTAACCAACTTCGAAGAGTGCCCTTAACCAGTGTAGAAACTTGCCGTCCCACGATTGCCGCTCATGTCACATAACCTGGCCAATCAGAGCGAAAAAAACGGGAACCCGGAAATGTTGTAAAAAGGCTTCAAGCAGCCAGGACTGTATGGATGAGGCTATAAGGCTCCATGTTAGCAACTCACCTTCAGGATTTGAGTCTTGGGGTGAACAAATCTCCAACACACCCAGGTCTGGTTTTTTTAGAAGAAATTGAAACGCCTCGTCGTCGACTTCAGTGTTTGAGTCATCATAGACCTTTAAGTCCAAGGTACTAGGAATTTCAAATTTCTTGGCAACTATAGACAAAACAAGATTGCACAAGCTTATTGATAAATCTGTTGTGCAATTTATTTAATTTGTATTAATTAAAATGTCATAAAATGGGATATTAAAATAGCCACTGAAAATGTGATCATATGAGGAAGATTGACAGCCTTAATTGACATACTTAACACCGGTTCCTGACAGGCAGCGAGCGTGCGAACTGGAGACGAAATCGTGCGCGACACTGTCCTGATATGAGGCGGCGCGTGTCCGGGTGTGTCTGTGTGTGTGTTACCTGGAAGCACACAGGGGCAAAGCAGCCTGCGATTCTTGACCAATAAAAAGTGTTTAGGGGCGTGACTCGGCCGCGTAATCGCTCAACTAGAGACACAGCGAGCGAATATTTGAGGGGGGAACGACATCGCCGCTCAGTTTGCTGTCGCTCGCGGCAGGTCAGGATAGTCTGATTGAAACGAATACATTTTAATCATTTTCGCAATCACGCTCGCTCGCGTCACTGCCTGTCAGGAAGGGGTGTAAGACATTGATTGGTTCACTCTATCCTAAATAAAATGGATTGTGCTTTGTACTGTAGGCCTACAGCTTAAATTAACATGCAGGGAAAGCCTAAACTGATACCCAGTATGTTGTTGCATAGGGCAGTGGTTCTCAAACATTTCATGTCAAGGACCCCCCAAATTGACAATTAGCCCACAGACCCCCCATTTGAAAAGATGTGCCATGGACCCCCATAAGACAATATTTGTACGGCTCTAGCAGTGATTCTCAACCATTTTAATTCCAAGGGCACCCATTTAATGGCATTTGTATCTTTGGGACCCCAATTTATATTGTAAAATCAATGTTAATTTAACTCTTGACGGTGTACAATGGACGTTGGGGTCCATTTGTACACAGTCAGAGTTACAGACCAATAAGGGTCCATTTGGTTCCTAACTATCAAGGCGGACGCCATTTTGAGAACCAACGGCACGCTGTGCAAAATGTTTCACTCACCACACTCCAAAAAAGTTGTGAAGGTCAATTGGCCCTCAAAACAGATGAATTTCTGCCGGTCAACGTGTTTAACACGTACAGCCTGCATCTGATGGCAAATAAATAATAACAGTTACTAAGATGATACATATAGGGCACAACAACTCATGCATTATGAGGAGTGTTACAATTAGAAAATATTACAAAAGCACCATACAGTAAATTTCGCTGAGTACATTTTACTCAAACTGAGTAAAACTTTACTCACGTCTTGGGCTCAAATTGACTCAGTTTGAGTAAAATTTACTCTGTGAAATGTACTGTGAGGATAGTTCCACAAGTTTCCATTATATTATACATGGAGGCAGAACACACAAATTAGTCAACCCAGTACAATGGTTCAAATAAACACTTGTTGAACCGAACAGTGCGTCAAATTAACTTGTTATGTCCATTTACCACTAGTAAAACAGTCAACCTACAGCACATTGCGGCAAATTTACGTGACTCTATTTAGAGTAAAACACACGTTGTCTCTTCAGCAAAATCCGCCAACATGTAACATATAATTGTTCCATCTCCTGTACTATGTCTACTTGTCTTGTATGTTCTTAATACGTCAGTTTTTGTATGGATATAGTTATATCACTACTTTTAACAACAGCCTACAGGCATGGTCTACAGGTATGGTCTCAGGCCTATACAGGTATAGCCGCATGCAGGTGAAAATTAGCTTCTGGCTAACACTAGCTCATATACATTTTACATGAAAACCGACATGTTGATTAATGTGCACTGTCCCTGATAGCAATACTGTTGATAATTGAATACTCGTGTTGCACCGACGTACCTGTTCTTAAGTTATTGTCCATAAAACTGTAAAACGTTTATTTAATAGCGTGCGTGCTAGCAGCTAACATGCTAACATCGTGATAGATGGCTCTGTGGCTTAGCTGTAATGTACGGTGACTCTATTTAGAGTAAAACACACGTTGTCTCTGCCACCGTTTCAGCAAAAACCGCCAACATGTAACATATAATTGTTCCATCTCCTGTACTATGTCTACTTGTCTTGTATGTTCTTAATAAGTCAGTTTTTGTATGGATATAGTTATATCACTACTTTTAACAACAGCCTACAGGCATGGTCTACAGGTATGGTCTCAGGCCTATACAGGTGGAAATTAGCTTCTGGCTATACACTAGCTCATATACATTTTACATGAAAACCGACATGTTGATTAATGTGCACTGTCCCTGATAGCAATACTGTTGATAATTGAATACTTGTCCATACAACTGTAAAACGTTTATTTAATAGCGTGCGTGCAAACGTATAGCAGCTAACATGCGAACATCGTGATAGATGGCTCTGTGGCTTAGCTGTAATGTTGCAAATTAGTTACACACATTGCTGTTTAATAAATTAACAAATAATAATAATAATCTTACCTTGTATTTGGCATCCAAGAGAAGGAAAATATCGCTGTATTGCGCTCTTGCTGCACCTGAGCTTGAAGCGAGGACTTGGCGAGAGAGAAAGATGGCGTCGGCACCTTTGGGAATTATATGGATAGTAGGCGTGACCAATGCTGTATTACTCCAATAGAAACTCTTCTGGAACTTTACTCTCACTCTATTGGCCACAGGCAATGATTATGCCCCAAATGGAGTAAATATGACTACTTGAGAGGAAAATAATAACTCCGTAATAATTACTCTGGGAAAATGACTCCCCAGTTTTTCCTGTGTAGGCATGGTTTATTGTTCACAAATCACGACTGCAAGTGGTGTAAAGCTTTTATACAACTGCCACATTCATCCAACCTTATTTCTATACAATAAACACACATTAATCGAAGATTTATTGAAAAAACCATCCGCCAGAAAAAGTAGTTCCCACAACTACAAAAAAGACAATTTGCCTCCATGTGGAAGCAGATCGGAAGTGCATCCAACCAACTAACACATCCAACTGTGTATTATTGGAATGATTGAGAGAAGTTGCCTCATGTGGAAGCAGCTTGAAGTGCATCCAACCAACTAACACATCCAACTGTGTATTATTGGAATGATTGATTGAAAATTGTATTACCAGATGCAGAATGGGTACAATACAGTACGGCTCAATACACACAATTGTTAAGGGAATGCAGACCTACTTTCCATAGAACTTCATTCTTAGATGCTTCTATAGAAAGTAGGTCAAACAAATAAAAAATTTGTCTTTGCCCTATAGGAAAAAAACGTTTTCTTCGCCCTATTCTTTTATTTATTTTTTTAAACCTACTGTAGAGCGAGCGCTGACAGTTGAAAGGAAAAAAATTTGAAAAAGAATTTGAAAATTAATCAATCAATCAATCCGCGATTTTTCTTTTGTTACAGAATGATTCAAGACCCATCAATTACATCATCCAACATTGTTTAAACGACTAAGACATTCGCTGTGACAGAATCGATTGATATTTAGTCGTTTAGTCGCTATCAACATATCCATTTGTAAAGATTATTGTCCACCTTCTTGTGATCCGGCGGATTGATGTGATGTGATTCAGTTGTGGGCGGGTCCTGGGCCAGCAAGCGTGGACTGATCGCAATACATACGTGTAAATGGACTGTTTCAGCCAATCAGAATCGAGAAATTTGCATGCCGTTGTATAAACCACCATAATATAGATGCCTTGACCTGCCCATATATCCTGTGAGGTACATCCTTACTTTTTACTTCAGCAATGAAGTATCAGAAAATGATGAAATCACTTGTATGAGATATGATGAATATCATTAGGTTTTTTGATTCTGATTTTTATACTATCTATTATCTGTACAACATTAACTGCATTTCTTAAATTATTGGTCTTCATATGTCATAAACCTGACATGTTATCTCATCACTAAAATAATTGATATCACACTGGCCTTATATCCTTTAACCCTTTGACTTAACTTACTTTCCCCTCAAATTCTCTTGTCAAATTCAGGTTTATGACATAATAAAGATCAATAATTTAAGTAATGCAGTTAATGTTGTACAGATGTATAAAAATCTGATCAGAATGGAACTTGTAGGGTGTTGCAGTTCCCCACAAGTCGGAGATAATGGGTCTCATTCCCGAACGAATTTATGACCAAAAATGTCCTCTTAGGCAGATTTCTGCCCATTTAAGACATATTAGGGTTAGTAGCGCGAGTCCCCACATTTTCCTGAGATCAGATTTGAGCGTGGCTGAGAGCAGATTTAAGAGTGCTGAGGAGCACACTTATGATTGATTGACTAATTGACAATTTTATTAACTTGACAGACTGTGTTCTCATAGTGATTCCTTCATGTTAACGATACAGGCCTACTTGGAATGAATTACTTAATCATAATTAAAATAAATATGACAATATTTGTACGATAAGAAATTACGCATTTGATGTCGGAAAAATAAATAATATGGATTCATCTGATCACAGGGCAGCTGCTTAACCATATCTGAACCAGCTATTTTGGACAAATGTATAATTGCTTTAATTACTCAGATATTCAAACACAATTATGCAATTATTGTGAAATTATTGAAAATAATAATTATTTAATGCCTATTGTGGAATTTGTATTTCTTATTTGTTACACATCTGTTTTAATGATTAATTATATACATTTGAAAGAATGCAGGTCAACATGCAATATATCCCATTGATTGGTATACAATGGGACAGACCTTTGTTTGATTGATTGATTGATTGATTGATTGAAAACTTTGTTAATAGATTGCAGAATGGGTACAGTAAGTACAGCTCAATTGCATACAATTGTTAAGGGGATGCAGACCAGAGAAAGACGTTCGTCTTGTTTACATCAGGGTCCCCCATTTTCAATTCATCATAACATATATGACACACACGACATACAGATAGACAGTACTGCTACATCTATACATTTATGACATACCAGATTTGCAAATACAGTACTGTTTGTGATACAAAAAGAGTCCAGAAAAGAGAGTATATACATTTGACGTAGAAACTGTTGGAGGAGGTTTGGTAGGTGGGGTGGGGTTGGGTGGGTGGGTGGGTGGGGTAGGGGGACTGTACATTGGAGGTGGTTGGGTGGGGGGGTTGGGTAGGAGGGGTGGGTGGGGGACACTGTACAAGCAAAACTGTACATTGGAATATTGACAAAACCATACTTGGTAATTTACTGTACATTGGAGGGGGTTGATATAGCTATAAACCTGCATTCCTTCGAATATATCATTAATCAATTAAACTTATATTGAAATACACTATATAGCCTATACACCAACACTGAAATGACAGTGGATAAATAAATAAATAAGAACTAAAGCTAATCGCAAGGAAATAGACTGCATTAATATTCCATAACAAGTCTTGTGTGCACCAGTATGGCCTACGTGTCTAATGAACAGTATAGGCTTAATATATTCTAGTTACTTGTTTCATTAGGATTTAGTAGATATAGATACTATATATGCTCTGCCTCTGCCCTACGTACAGTATAAGTACAGACTGTACCTATACTGTACGTAGGGCAGAGCATATAGTATCTACTAAATCCTAATGCAACAAGTCATTAATGGAATAATAAGCCTATACTGCGTTCATTCATTACGCCGTAGGCTAGAGTATATTGCGCGCGCGCGCGCGTGTGTGTGTGTGTGCGCGCGCTGCGGCAGGTGTACCACGAGCTGTACTATATATGATGACAATACATTAATCTAATCTCATTTCGATGGGTCACGCAAGACTCGCAAGGCACTTCCGCATCCATTTCCACACAGCTGCGTCATTACTTTGCCTTTTAAGGGGCTCTGGAGGCGTTTTTTTGTATGCAAATGACCTGAACGGGAATGCGCTTTTGAGTTTAAGACAGAATGCCATTCTCTAAGCAGATATCAGATCATATCACAGCTGTGACCGTTTCAGCCCCTTAAGACATTATTACCAGCATGTTGGGGACTCAGAGTGAACTTGTCATTGATTCTGTCTCAGTCGGTTCAAAGATAAGTCTTCCAAGAGAACTCGTTGAAACATTTTCGAGAATGAGACCCAATGATCATAACTCATACAACTCCATTCATCACGTTGTGAAACTTCATTGCAGAAGTAACAGGTAAGGATGCCTCACTGACGATAACCAACACTGGGCGTCAGGACAGACTACATGTGCCGGTCAAGGCATCTGCATTATGGTGGTATATTTGTATAAATAAATAAATAAATAAATATACTGTATATAGGTGGGTGGTTTACATATATATATAGGGGCCACAGTGGCTCTGTAGGTAGAGCAGTCGTCTGGTTATCCGGAGGTTCCCGGTTCGATACCCGCTCCTCCCGATCAGCGTGTCCTTGAGCAAGACACTTAACCCATAACTGCTCCCGATGAGCGGTGTGTGAATGTGTGACTGAAAGGTGGGTGGTTTACACGGACGAAGGATGTTAAGGTGAGTGAATGTTCGTCACCTTAAAAAAATCAACTCTTTCCACTCATGCCACGCAGCGTAGAAGCCAAATGTGATCTGAAGTGATCCTTCCTCTCAGCTGGAGATCTCTTCTCCTCTCCTTCTAAAAGCCAAATGTGATCTGAAGTGATCCTTCCTCTCAGCTGGAGATCTCTTCTCTTCTCCTTCTAAAAGCCAAATGTGATCTGAAGTGATCTGAAGTGATCCTTCCTCTCAGCTGGAGATCTCTTCTCTTCTCCTTTTTTAAAAGCCAAATGTGATCTGAAGTGATCCTTCCTCTCAGCTGGAGATCTCTTCTCCTCTCCTTCTAAAAGCCAAATGTGATCTGAAGTGATCCTTCCTCTCAGCTGGAGATCTCTTCTCCTCTCCTTCTAAAAGCCAAATGTGATCTGAAGTGATCCTTCCTCTCAGCTGGAGATCTCTTCTCCTCTCCTTCTAAAAGCCAAATGTGATCTGAAGTGATCCTTCCTCTCAGCTGGAGATCTCTTCTCCTCTCCTTCTAAAAGCCAAATGTGATCTGAAGTGATCCTTCCTCTCAGCTGGAGATCTCTTCTCCTCTCCTTCTAAAAGCCAAATGTGATCTGAAGTGATCCTTCCTCTCAGCTGGAGATCTCTTCTCCTCTCCTTCTAAAAGCCAAATGTGATCTGAAGTGATCTTTCCTCTCAGCTGGAGATCTCTTCTCCTCTCCTTCTAAAAGCCAAATGTGATCTGAAGTGATCCTTCCTCTCAGCTGGAGATCTCTTCTCTTCTCCTTCTAAAAGCCAAATGTGATCTGAAGTGATCCTTCCTCTCAGCTGGAGATCTCTTCTCCTCTCCTTCTAAAAGCCAAATGTGATCTGAAGTGATCCTTCCTCTCAGCTGGAGATCTCTTCTCTTCTCCTTCTAAAAGCCAAATGTGATCTGAAGTGATCTTTCCTCTCAGCTGGAGATCTCTTCTCTTCTCCTTCTAAAAGCCAAATGTGATCTGAAGTGATCCTTCCTCTCAGCTGGAGATCTCTTCTCCTCTCCTTCTAAAAGCCAAATGTGATCTGAAGTGATCCTTCCTCTCAGCTGGAGATCTCTTCTCCTCTCCTTCTAAAAGCCAAATGTGATCTGAAGTGATCCTTCCTCTCAGCTGGAGATCTATTCTCCTCTCCTTCTAAAAGCCAAATGTGATCTGAAGTGATCCTTCCTCTCAGCTGGAGATCTCTTCTCCTCTCCTTCTAAAAGCCAAATGTGATCTGAAGTGATCTTTCCTCTCAGCTGGAGATCTCTTCTCCTCTCCTTCTAAAAGCAAAATGTGATCTGAAGTGATCCTTCCTCTCAGCTGGAGATCTCTTCTCTTCTCCTTCTAAAAGCCAAATGTGATCTGAAGTGATCCTTCCTCTCAGCTGGAGATCTCTTCTCCTCTCCTTCTAAAAGCCAAATGTGATCTGAAGTGATCCTTCCTCTCAGCTGGAGATCTCTTCTCTTCTCCTTCTAAAAGCCAAATGTGATCTGAAGTGATCCTTCCTCTCAGCTGGAGATCTCTTCTCCTCTCCTTCTAAAAGCCAAATGTGATCTGAAGTGATCCTTCCTCTCAGCTGGAGATCTATTCTCCTCTCCTTCTAAAAGCCAAATGTGATCTGAAGTGATCCTTCCTCTCAGCTGGAGATCTCTTCTCCTCTCCTTCTAAAAGCCAAATGTGATCTGAAGTGATCCTTCCTCTCAGCTGGAGATCTCTTCTCCTCTCCTTCTAAAAGCCAAATGTGATCTGAAGTGATCCTTCCTCTCAGCTGGAGATTTCTTCTCCTCTCCTTCTAAAAGCCAAATGTGATCTGAAGTGATCCTTCCTCTCAGCTGGAGATCGCTCCTCTCCTCCCCATTTGAAGCGTTAATTCATTTGATGAATGAATTAACATGGTTTGTAATTTGGTTGCGTGTTTGAGGTCAGGATTAGAGGAGGGTTAGGGTGAGTGGGGGTCAGGATTAGAGGAGGGTTAGGGTGAGTGGAGGTCAGGATTAGAGGAGGGTTAGGGTGAGTGGGGGGTCAGGATTAGAGGAGGGTTAGGGTGAGTGGGGGTTATGAGTGAGCCCACCTCTAGTGGACTGTGATGTCAGAGAAGGCCGTGGGAGCGTGTGGCCCTCTTGTGGTGAGAGAATGGAAGTTCATTCAATAAATGGTAAAGACCAGAACAGAGGCAGTTGCATTACTTTCAAGTACATTTTTTACATAAACAACATACACAAATCTAAACTATTTTAATGTTGCTGTGGGACAAAGTGAGACTAGCCTCCAACCAAATGCCATGTATGTAGATATTATAATTACTATGTTTATATAGTGGATCATACAAATACAAACACAATAGATGTTTTGGAACTTTTGATATGTATTGCCCCTCAACAGGCCACAACTGGACAACATTAAATGATGCTTGTTAAGCACCATACCAAAAATAAATAACAAATATACTGATTGATTGAACATTTTAATTAACAGATTGCAGAATGGGTACAGTACAGTACAGCTCAATACACACAATTGTTAAGGGGATGCAGACCAGAGACTTTCGTCTTGTTTACATCAGGGTCCCCCATTTTCAATTCATGACATTTATGACATACACAACATACAGATATAAGAATCTAATCTAATCATCTAAACTAATCTAATCGCGACATTTAAGACATGCATGACATATATATATACAGATACTATATATTGTAGTGATTGTTAATGATACATAATTCACCCACGGAACTATTGTTAGGAACAAGAGTTCCGCCCGGACATTATAGGAGGTGGCACTTCCTGCCACCACGGGTGAGTCGAGTGCATGCAACTTAGGAGTAGCATGTTGTTTTTGTGTACTAAATAAATGCTGTTCGCTCTACCGAGCTACCGTCTCCGACTCCCATCTCTCGGCACTACACTGGTGACCCCGACGTTGGTCTCGCTGAAGTATCAGGGACCGGACCGAACATGGCAAACGATGCCGTTATTATTCGATTGCCGGAGTTTTGGGAGCATTCTGCGGCGGCGTGGTTCGCCCAGGCGGAGGCGCAATTCGCCCTACGGGGAATCGTGGATGACGCCGCTCGATACTTCCACGTCGTCTCGAGTCTGAACAACACTACGGCGGCGAGAACGGTAGGCTTCATAACAGCTCCGCCTGCCCGGAATAAATATGAGGCGTTTAGGACGCACCTACTCAGTATATTCGAGTTGTCACAGTCGGAGCGGGCCCGACGCTTGCTGGCTATACGGGGCTTGGGGGACAGCAAGCCTTCGGAGCACATGGAGATGATGTTAAACCTGCTAGGTGCGGAACGGCCTGATTTCCTGTTTATCGAACTGTTTCTCAGATCCATGCCGCCACACGTGCAGACGGCACTTGCCAATACAGCGACTGCTGATCCCCGTGCTTTAGCAGAAGAGGCTGACCGCTTCTACCTGGCCACTCGACACTTTGCCCCAGGGCTAATAGCCTCGACATGCGGTTACACGCCGCAGGGGGGAGGGGCGAGGAAGATCAGGAGCAGCGCTGCCGCAGGCCGGTGTTATTACCACGCACGTTTCGGCGCCAGGGCGACAAGATGCCGTTCCCCTTGCACTTTCGGCATAACGCATAAACGCAGACACCTGCGCCCAGTAGCAGCGGTGAGCGCAGGTATGTCGAACCGGCTGCTTTTCATTAGGGACACACTCTCCGGTTGCAAATTCCTCTGCGACACCGGTGCTCAGAGGAGCGTCCTGCCAGCTACGAAAGAGGACACCGCCGGCGATGATAGAGGTCCACGCCTGACGACCGCCAACGATACCCCTATCCGCACCTACGGTACAAGGACCGTGGAACTGTGTTTTGGGGGCCAGCGGTTCACGTGGGACTGCATCACGGCCGACATTTCGTTCCCACTACTCGGGGCGGATTTCCTGGGTGCACACGGTCTCCTCGTGGACATTAGGCATGGCCGCCTAATAAATGCACAGACACGGGCTTCGTTGGCATGTGTCCGCGATGAGGCGACATACGGCGGCCTTCTTACAGCGTTCACCGACCACGAACCCCTCACGACGTCTGAGTCAAAGGTAGCGGAGCCATGGTCGGCACGACAAGAGCTCACGTACGATTCCGAGGGCGCCGCGGGACACGTCGCCGAGAAGCCCAACGTCGTCATCGGAGCTGTACAGCCGGACCTCGACTACGTCGACAGGGGCTCGGAACAGGCCTCCGACCACGACATCCAGGCCCTCGGGACTGCAGATTCCAGTCTACGCCTGGAGGACGTCGCGATTGGTCACGCGGATCCGACGCTGCTGAATGACCTATCCACCGGACACCCTAGCCCACAGGCCCCTGAGGACTGGCGAAGGCTCGCCTTTGAGGTGGGGTACAACCACCACAGGGTTGAGCCCGCCCACGTAGACATTTCCCAGCCCTTAGAGCTGGCCCTCTCCCCCCGCCGGGGCCGTCCGCCGCTACCCCGGGACCCGCCAACGACGGAGCCGCCGTTGGCCTCGTCGACGTCTGTGCCCCCGGGTGTCGGGGAGGACACGGGCGCTTGCGCCGCCCCTACCTCCCCGCCCCTGGCTTTCCGCACTCACCGTGGCCGGTTCATGCCCCCGGGCGCCGTGGAGGGCGCAATCGCTTGCACCGCGCCCCGGGTTGTCCGCTCACGCCGCGGCCGGGTCGTTGTCTCTCCCCGCCGTGGGGATTTTGACCATGGTTGAATTCTGGGGGGGCTTGTGTAGTGATTGTTAATGATACATAATTCACCCACGGAACTATTGTTAGGAACAAGAGTTCCGCCCGGACATTATAGGAGGTGGCACTTCCTGCCACCACGGGTGAGTCGAGTGCATGCAACTTAGGAGTAGCATGTTGTTTTTGTGTACTAAATAAATGCTGTTCGCTCTACCGAGCTACCATCTCCGACTCCCATCTCTCGGCACTACAATATATATATATATATATATGTCATGCATGTCTTAAATGTCACGATTAGATTAGTTTAGATGATTAGATTAGATTCTTATATCTGTATGTTGTGTATGTCATAAATGTCATGAATTGAAAATGGGGGACCCTGATGTAAACAAGACGAAAGTCTCTCTGGTCTGCATCCCCTTAACAATTGTGTGTATTGAGCTATCAATCAGTATATATATCTGAGCACCTAAAGACGGTGCTATTAAACCAGGAAGTGCAGCACTGTTGATAAGGCTGTAGCCTCCACTACTGTAGTGCCCTGCGCTGCAACACAACTAACACAAGAGTGAACAAAAAATGCTCATGGACTGTCTGTCGTTGACTGCTCGCTTGTGTTGTTCGTTGGATTGGTTTTGGATTATTTGGGCTCGCCAAACAAACTATCAAAACGTACACGGAACCGCGGTCTGTCGTTAACTGAGTCGCTTGTGTTGTCGCTGTGTGTCAGCCACTGGATTATTTCGAACACCCGCCCACCTCTACCTCTGATTGGCTTACCATGACATTTTACTCAACCTCAGCCAATCGCGCACTGCCAATTAACCAAGGAAAAAAAGTATTCCTTCTCAGCGCAGAGATCTGTCTGATCTGAAAAAAACAGCTTCAATCATAGTAACGCACTGCATTTTTTGGCAGTAACGGTAACAGCGTTATTAAGATTGGAAGAGTAATCACTGGATGTCACAGTATGATGTCATAATAGAACATTCTAGAACATTTGTGATGGCACCGTATGATGTCATAATAGAACATTCTAGAACATTTGTGATGTCACAGTATGATGTCATAATCAAACATTCTAGAACATTTGTGTAGAGTATATATTCAACAATTCTCTCAGTTCTATAAAAGTCTGGTAGAGTTGGGAGTCTCTTCCTTCTCTCTTAAATCTCTCTTTGGCATGGATAATGAGAACCACCAGCTGATCACAGAGGCAGTGCTGACATTTCTGCATGCTTCAGAGTTGTACCAGAGGATATAGCGTTACTGTATTTATTAGTATTGGACAGGCAAGAGGAGCAGAGAAGAAGGAGATAGTGTGTTTTGAAGATGAGAAGAAGAAGAGGGTAAACAATCAAAAGTTGGTTTACCAGAGGCCTAACTATGGCACACCACTAGCGTAGTATAAGAACTGAGAAGGGCAGTAATACGCCTGCGGGAAATTCAAAAGAAGAACTAAAGAAGAAGAAAGAAGAAGAATATCTCAGATCTCAGAAGACAATTGATTGATTGAATTGATTGATTGAAAACTTTATTAACAGATTGCAGAATGGGTACAATACAGTACAGCTCAATACACACAATTGTTAAGGGGATGCAGACCAGAGAAAGACTTTCGTCTTGTTTCCACCAGGGTCCCCCATTTTCAATTCATCAGGAGATCTCACTTGTTGTTCCCGGCTATTTGTCTGTAAGCTTGAATATATTCTGTAGATACAATTTAAAATCCCCACATGGAAAAGGAAACAATGTCCTGTACAATCCTTAATGAGCTGCATCTGGAGGGAAGGCTCTGTGATGTGGTTATTAAAGTCAACAGCACTGAGTTGAATGCCCACAAGGCCCTCCTGTGTGACTGCAGCGACTATTTCAGGTAAGCTTGGTTCAGGTTAGCTTGTTCAGCTTAGCTTGGTTCAGGTTAGCTTGGTTCAAGTTAGCTTGGTTCAGCTTAGCTTGGTTTAGGTTAGCTTGGTTCAGGTTAGCTTGGTTCAGGTTAGCTTGGTTCAGCTTAGCTTGGTTCAGTTTAGCTTGGTTCAGGTTAGCTTGCTTCAGCTTAGCTTGGTTTAGGTTAGCTTGGTTCAGGTTAGCTTGGTTAGTAAACAGATACTGTAACTGAGGGGTACAATTCCCTGACTGTATTAAAGAGTATGGTATATTAAACCACTACTAGTTATGTACTTTAATTACTGGCCATACAGTACATGAATATATATGGTGAACACCCACACAAGAATACGGCAATGACACATAAAGTACTATTTAGAGGGTATTTATTATTATCAAGCAACGTTAGGTTACAGATTGAGAATTATGCTTGTGCTTGTATGGCGAAGAACACACGTAAAGTAAGTCAAGAGCGTAAGTCAATGAGAATAGTATGAATACTAAGATGGGTCTAAACTGACGCCACCTGTGGCATAGCAATTACATAGGGCACACTAGTACCAGCTGGAGACACTGGGGGGGTTCCCTCCGGGTGTAAGGCCGGCCGGGGTAGAGGAATGTTCGGGTACAAAGTCTGGGTCAACGAGGAATAACGAGGTTCCAGATACAGGAGCCAGTGCAGTACTCCCTTGATCAGTAGACAAAGCAACAGCTATAATCCAGTATGCTCGACAGCATGGAAGACAGCTAGCCAGCCTCTTCCTAGAGGCGGGCTCGAGTGATGATCCTCACGGGGGGTAGATCCCAAACGATAGTGGGGTCGACGGTTCTCTGCTCCAGCAGTCACGGTACCAAAGCAATATAATCCAACCAGAAATGGTTCTGCAGTCGCCGGTGTAGGTTCTCCGGTGTACATATCCAACGGTTCTCGTCTAGGACTCCTCGGGTGGGGGCACGAGTTTAGGCCGCCCGGCCTGGATAAGTGCACTAGCTATATACACGACGAACCGGTGGTAATGCTGGTCACTGAAGAACGGTAGCCGCACGATACACTATAAATGATAGACTATTACTTCACATTAGAATCAGTCGAACTCAACGTTACTGCGTTAAACTCTGACACTTTAGCAATCTATTCGCACACGGTTCTCAAGGCTCTATTTAGAGGCAAAGTTGCTCACTTCACTGCACGTTGTCTCGTGGTGAATGCTTTACTAGTATTTATACGTAAGGTGAATTATCTAGTGCCAACCTCAGTTCTGTCTCGTATTACTGCGCAGACCCTGGACATGTTGAGACATGCCCGGAGTTGCCTTTGAACTTGCCGTTGGGGGCTTGGTCGCTGGCGCCTAGGGGTCGCTGTCCAATAGGAGAGCGCATATTACTCTGGTTTGTACCCAGGTAAAGGGATATTCCGTGTATATATACAAATAATATACAAGGGATATTAAACGATATACAAATATTATACAAGGGATCTCAAGCAATAAATATATATATTCGGTTTAATCTGACCCTTTGTAACAGCCGCCTCCTAATTAGTCCGCACCTAATTAGATAAAGCAAAGACAGATTAATCGTCTTGTCAACTACTCAATGTCTGTTGTGGGGAGTAGGGCAATTTACAAAGTCAGTGGGTCATGATCGTCATCAAGGGAGTCAGGGAGCCTTGGCAACTCTATCAGCCTCGCCACGGGTCGGGTGTAGCGGTGAGGCAGGTCGGCCCTCCTGGGTATACTGGGCTGTGCTCGCCACTTGCGACAGTCTAGACAGGTCCGCTGGAAGCATCGTATTGCTTCTCTTCCTTGCAGTATCCAATAGCGACGTCGGATCTCAGCGAAGACTCTCTCTGCCCCAGCGTGGTGCACATCCTCGTCGTATTTCTTTATGATGAGCTCGGTGACCTTGTGTCGGCTGTTGTGGACTATAGGAAACTTGACGTCATCCGTTAAGTCCGGGGCCCGTCTCAGACGACCACCCACTCTGATGAGGTCATGGGCGTCGCGCTCAGGGGCCAAGTGGAGCAGTCTGCTGTCTGACGGGACTGGCTTTGATCCCTGCAGACAGTCTAGCTCGTCGGGGAACGAGTCTCTTTGGGCTCACTGTAGCAGAAGGAGTTCTGCTTCTTCGTAGTTAGCTGCATTAATGTCAGTAGTGGAGGGAACCTCAGGGTGGTGCCACAGGAATGTCTTTAACTGCGCACTCTCAAGGGTGGGGCAGTCGTCTATGTTAGGGTCGGTGGGGACTGGTGTGTGCGTCAACCCACAGAACATAGATTTCTTGATCTCTGCCTCCTCTTGACTAGCCTCCCGAGGGGTGGGTTTAGGCCACTCTTCTTCCGGGAGCTTGAGGAACTCAGGACCGTCACTGTAGATATTGTGACGTGTGAGGTCATCTAGGGACATCCCCCGTGTGATGACATCTGCTGGGTTCTGTTTCGTGTCCACATACCTCCAGCATGCTGATTCTGTTATGTCTTGGATCTCTGTGATTCTGACTCCCACGAAGACCTTGTATCTACACGAATCGGACTGGATCCATGTGAGTACGGTCATGGAGTCTGACCACAGGATTGTTCTTTGCACCGGGATGGTGAGTTCACGTTGGATTAACGTGGCGAGTTGCGCGCCTACCAGGGCTGCGCAGAGCTCTAGACGCGGGATCGATTGTTGCTTGCGGGGGGCTATCCTTGAGCGAGCCAGGATGAAGGCTGTGTGTATTTCTCCTCCCTCCTCTCGGGCCCGCAAGTAAGCCACCGAGCCGTAGGCTACTTCTGAGGCGTCGCTGAAGACGTGCAGGTCCATCTGGCACGTCTCCAGCCGCACTGTGGGTGGGAAGTAGCTGCGGCGTATGTTCACATTTGGGAGCGAGTTGAGTTCTTTCTCCCACTCTCTCCAGGTGGAAGCGAGGTGGTCGGGTATGGGGTCGTCCCAGCCCTGTTCCTTGTCCCACAGCTCTCGTACAATAATTTTCGCCCTGGTGGTGTAAGGTAGGATACACCCCAGCGGGTCATATTGCCTTGCGAGTGTTCTGTATACACTCCGTCTGGTGGTCGGTAGAGAGGTCGACCTTCCCTGCTCCGTGGTCAGGGGTGTGTATCTGTAATGGAGCGAGTCTGTTTTGAAGCGCCAGACTAGTCCTAATGTCATTTCTTGGGCTTCACCTGGGATGGTCGCCATCCAGGTCTCGCTGCTTGCTGCCTTTGTCTCTGGGGAGAGGCTGCGAAGTACTTGAGGGTCGCTGCTGGCCCACTGCCGGAGATCAAAGCCGCCTTTGATCAGTGAGGCGCGGAGCTTGAGTAGGAGGGCTTCGGCTTCTTCTGGCGTCGAGACGCTTTGCAGACAGTTGTCCACGTAGAAACTCCTCTCTACACTTTGTCTGACCTCCTCGTCAGCTGCTGGGTCCTCTGCGACATGTTTTTGCAGTGCGAACATAGCACAGCATGGGCTGCATGTGGTTCCGAAAGGGAGGACCTCCCATTGGTAGATGGATGGTTGCTCATCCCCGATCCTCTCTCTCCATAAGAACCGCAGCAGGGGCTTGTCCTCTTCCACTAGTCGCACCTGCAGGAACATCCCTTTGATGTCGCCGCTGATGGCCACCTTGTCTTGGCGGAAAGGTAGCAACACGCCTAGTAGAGAGGGGCCGAGTGTTGGGCCGGGCAAGAGTTCTTTATTCAGATTCTGTAGTCCGATCTGGTAGCTGCAGTTGAACACAATACGATCCTTGCCGTTGTGGTGGACCTTGTGGTGGGGCACGTACCATGATTCGGTCGTCTGATCGGCCTCTTGAATGTCAATTTTCTTTATGTGTCCCGCTGTGATTAGCTTGTCAATCTCAGCGCGGTACACAGTGGCTTGAGTGGGGTCTTTGGCTAGACGCCGCTCGGTGTTCAGTAGATATCGCTCCGTCGCTTCTTTTGAGGCGCGGAGGGTGGGCATACCCTCTCGCCTCAAGAGTGGAGTTGCGTATCTCATCACTCCATTGACCTCGACTCTCTTTGTCCTCTGCTCGAGGAGGGTTATGGCATAAGTGTCTTCCTTTGGTCGAACAAGTTTCTTTTCATTCTTAAAGGGCATTGCGTCTAATGGCCATAGCCTCTCGACGTGCTGTAAGAGGGTGGTGTCTTCTTCTTTTATTCTTGAGTGGAGGCAACGAGTGGCTGCTGGTCGGTTGGGAGACCTGGAGAGGGGGCCTTGTAGTGTCCATCTTAGGCAGGTCTCGACCGCTGCTGGACAGCCTCTGGGCCCGATGTGGACCCGGTCCGTTGGGACGATGAGGTGTGCGTGGTCGGATCCTATGAGCAGGGTCGGGGTGGCGCCGTCGATGAGCGGTATAGGTAGTTGACGTAGGTGCATGTATTTTTCCATCAGCTTGGGGATGGGGTAGGTGTACTGTGACAGGCCTATGTCTTGGCTGGTGAAGGCGTTAGTAATCCTATACTGCTTCTCGGGCTGCCCGACTGCTGCTATCATGAAGGAGACATTTTCACCCTTTATGGTCTTCAGGTCTCTTCTTATAGTACGGATTGTCATTGTTTCTTCGCTCCCCCGCAGACCCAGCCGGGCTGCGGCGGATGCGAGGAGGAGAGTCTTTTCTGACCCATCGTCCAGGACGGCGTAAGTGTCCATGACCTTGTCCTCGTAGCTTAATATCACTCGGACCACTTTCAAGAGCACTCGGGAGCTCCCGCTGCTGGCGGGGTCGATATACATGACGTTCACTCTCGAGCTACTTGGGGGTGCGAGTTTCTTCTTGTTGCTGTCATGCAAGACATCCAAGTGGGCGCCGTCGCACTTGCTGCATTTCTTCTTTAGACGGCACTCGGCTGCCATATGGCTGCGCGCGCAGCGGAAGCAGCGGCGGTTGGCTTTGATCCACTGACTCACCTCGTCAGCGGTCATCTTCTTGAAAGTGTCACATTGAGACAGCCAGTGTTCCTTTTCACAGTACTGGCATACAATCTTCCACTTCTCTTTCATCGAGGGGGTGTTGTGGTTCTTGTGCTGCGGTACTGACTCGGCTTGGTGCATAACGGTCACCGACCGGCGGTTATCATTAGATCTCCGAGGTCCATCTCTTGGGCTTGGTCCACTCCACACGAACGTATCAAGTCGTAGGCTGCTGACTTCTGTCGCGAGGAAGGCGGCCAGGTCTAGGAGGGATGGCTCGGGACCGTCGGGATCACGGTGGTCTCTCTGCCGCCGAAAGCGCTCTTGGCGGGCTGGAGGTAGCTTCTCTAGTATTCGTTCCACATTAGAGTTAGCATATAGTTCATGTCTCCCTTTTTCCTTTTGGGACCCCAGCATCCCTACCAGGGATTGTACCTTGATAGAGAGGTCATCCAATGCTCTATTGTCTTTGGCTGGGGGGAGACGGTCAATATTTCTTATTTCTTGTATCACGTAGTCCCATATGCGTCCATAACGCTGGTCGAGGGCCACTAGAGCCGCGGAGTATGGGGTGCTTGAGTTGGAATATGCCAGCGCTATATTATGCGCTCTGGGCACCTTGAGATGCTTGAGGAGGATGGCATATTTGTACGACTCATCAGGGACGTCGGACATCATCGTCTCTAAGCACATCCGTAATTCCGTGTACTGTGCTCTGTCCTCGTGCGTAAAGTCTGGGAACGTCGGTGTGCCAAGGTACGATGCCATGGATGGCTGGCACATTGGTGAGCGTAGGGGAAGAGGCCTCCTGGGCGAGTCTCCCCGTACGTGTTGTCGTGGGCTGGTACTTGGTGGGTACCAGAGGCCGGGTACCCAGGTGCTGTTCCTCGGTGCTGACTGTGCGTCAAACTCACCCGTGAGTTGAGTCGGGGGTTTGTAGCGCAGTGACTCGGGGGTGAAGTCTGGGCTGTACTGGGCCTCCTGGTCCTGAGTACGTTGCTGCTGGTGGGCTTGACTTTCCTCCTCTTCCTCTTCCTCGTCTAGGTCCTGAAGTCTTCTATTCAGTCTCTCGGCGGCGTAGGCCGGTTCTTCCCGGTTGCTGGGTCTCGTATGGACCGGTCGGGGAGGGGGTTCGGAGACGTAGATAGGATCCTTCTGTTGGCCGGGTTCCGGGTCACTTGGTCGGGTAGGGGAAGGTGCCCTAGACCCTTGTCGTGATGATGTCCTGGAGCTCCGTGCGGAGAGAGGGGGTGTCGCCCTGGCAATCAATTGTTCTATCATCTGCGCCTGCAGCCGGTCGCGCTCTGCTTCACGCTGGGCATGAGCGATGTCGCGCTCTGCTTCGCGCTGGGCATGGGCGGCGTCGCGCTGTGCATTGGCGGTGTCGCGCTGTGCATTGGCGGCGGCGCGCTGTGCATCGGCACGGCCTCTTTCAATGTTCTCTTCCGTCTGGAGGCGTCTGGTCTCCAGTCTTCACTCCTTTGTTGCGCCTGGAAGCGCTCTCGCTCGGTGGCAGAGTGTTCGCGTTCACTAAGGGCTTGCGCTTGGAGTTGCGCGTAAAGGCGCTCTCGTTGGTCTGCAGATTGTTCGCGCTCGCTCGTCTGTTGAGCCTGAAGGCGCTCTCTTTCCATGGTAGAGTGTTCACGCTCACTTAGTTGTTGCGCCCGGAGGCGCTCTTGTTCCATGGAAGACTGTTCGCGCTCACTTAGTTGTTGCGCCCGGAGGCGCTCTTGTTCCATGGAAGACTGTTCGCGCTCACTAAGCGTCTGTGCTTGAAGTCGATCGCGTTCACCCTGAAGTCGATCGCGTTCGGTGGAGGCTGCCAGGGTGGCGATGAATGCCTGCGCCAGCATCTGGTCCGCCTCGCTGGGGGATGACACTGACGGAGGTGATCGGCTTCTGACAGTGCTCGTTGGAGATCTGTTCTCTTGGCGCGCCCCGAGGTCCATCTCCTGGGCGCGCTTCTCTTCTGGTCGTGTGTCGGGTTCTGTCCCTGGAACGCTTTCTTTATCCTGGAGCTCTCCGGGGACTATCCCGTTGACGTTGTCTGGGGGTATAGTCATGTCATGT
This sequence comes from Notolepis coatsorum, assembly GCF_963971535.1. NCBI lineage: Eukaryota > Metazoa > Chordata > Actinopteri > Aulopiformes > Paralepididae > Notolepis > Notolepis coatsorum. Next base: position 150,500,771 of record NC_140172.1, on the reverse strand, counting down.
CCCCCCTGGTCCCCCCCGTGAGCTTGGTCAGTTTCGTTAGAACCCACTGGGGTCTCTACTGGCAGGGTCGCCTGGTCGGTAGGATTTGACATGCTTTGACTATCCGCTTTATCCGCATTTAACGTCTGTTTAAAGCTAGGTATTAGACTGACAGCGTATTCCTCCAGATAGGGAGGTGGCTGACGTTTGCGCTGCGGGCGTTCTAGCTTGGGAGAGCCGCTTGGGGAGTGTTCACCACTGGCCATGGTTAATATCAATATTATATTAGATATTACACTGATACCATCCGGCTCGAAGGACCAATTGTAACTGAGGGGTACAATTCCCTGACTGTATTAAAGAGTATGGTATATTAAACCACTACTAGTTATGTACTTTAATTACTGGCCATACAGTACATGAATATATATGGTGAACACCCACACAAGAATACGGCAATGACACATAAAGTACTATTTAGAGGGTATTTATTATTATCAAGCAACGTTAGGTTACAGATTGAGAATTATGCTTGCGCTTGTATGGCGAAGAACACACGTAAAGTAAGTCAAGAGCGTAAGTCAATGAGAATAGTATGAATACTAAGATGGGTCTAAACTGACGCCACCTGTGGCATAGTAATTACATAGGGCACACTAGTACCAGCTGGAGACACTGGGGGGTTCCCTCCGGGTGTAAGGCCGGCCGGGGTAGAGGAATGTTCGGGTACAAAGTCTGGGTCAACGAGGAATAACGAGGTTCCAGATACAGGAGCCAGTGCAGTACTCCCTTGATCAGTAGACAAAGCAACAGCTATAATCCAGTATGCTCGACAGCATGGAAGACAGCTAGCCAGCCTCTTCCTAGAGGCGGGCTCGAGTGATGATCCTCACGGGGGGTAGATCCCAAACGATAGTGGGGTCGACGGTTCTCTGCTCCAGCAGTCACGGTACCAAAGCAATATAATCCAACCAGAAATGGTTCTGCAGTCGCCGGTGTAGGTTCTCCGGTGTACATATCCAACGGTTCTCGTCTAGGATGTGGGTGGGGGCACGAGTTTAGGCCGCCCGGCCTGGATAAGTGCACTAGCTATATACACGACGAACCGGTGGTAATGCTGGTCACTGAAGAATGGTAGCCGCACGATACACTATAAATGATAGACTATTACTTCACATTAGAATAAGTCGAACTCAACGTTACTGCGTTAAACTCTGACACTTTAGCAATCTATTCGCACGCGGTTCTCAAGGCTCTATTTAGAGGCAAAGTTGCTCACTTCACTGCACGTTGTCTCGTGGTGAATGCTTTACTAGTAATGAACGAATTGCTGCTGTTTACACCTGCGCCGTATTTATACGTAAGGTGAATTATCTAGTGCCAACCTCAGTTCTGTCTCGTATTACTGCGCAGACCCTGGACATGTTGAGACATGCCCGGAGTTGCCTTTGAACTTGCCGTTGGGGGCTTGGTCGCTGGCGCCTAGGGGTCGCTGTCCAATAGGAGAGCGCATATTACTCTGGTTTGTACCCAGGTAAAGGGATATTCCGTGTATATATACAAATAATATACAAGGGATATCAAACGATATACAAATATTATACAAGGGATTTCAAGCAATAAATATATATATTCGGTTTAATCTGACCCTTTGTAACAGATACCATACTGTACTTTTACTGTACACAGATACTATACTGTACTTCTACTGTAAACATATACTATACTGTACTTCTACTGTAAACGGATACTATACTGTATGTATACTGTAAAAAGACAATATACTGTACTTCTACTGTAAAAAATATACTATACTGTACGTATACTGTAAAAATATAATATACTGTACTTCTACTGTAAACATATAATATACTGTACTTCTACTGTAAACAGATACTATACTGTACTTATACTGTAAACATATATTATACTGTACTTCTACTGTAAACATATACTATACTGCACTTCTACTGTAAACAGATACTATACTGTACTTCTACTGTAAACATATACAATACTGTACTTATACTGTAAACATATATTATACTGTACTTCTACTGTAAACATATAATATACTGTACTTATACTGTAAACATATACTATACTGCACTTCTACTGTAAACAGATACTATACTGTACTTCTACTGTAAACATATACAATAATGTACTTATACTGTAAACATATATTATACTGTACTTCTACTGTAAACATATAATATACTGTACTTATACTGTAAACATATACTATACTGCACTTCTACTGTAAAATATACTATACTGCACTTCTACTGTAAACAGATACGATACTGTACTTCTACTGTAAACCGATACTATACTGCATTTCTACTGTAAACAGATACTATACTGTACTTCTACTCTAAAAAGATACTATACTTCTACTGTGCTAAGACCCTATACTTCTACAGTGAAAATATATTACTACACAGGACAGAATGTTGCTTACTGTTTACTCATCAGATATCTCTATACTCTGCGTCCCACAGAGCCCTCTTCACTCGCTGGAGCGACTCAGAGAAAGCAGTCCACACTATCCCTGGGGTGTCTCCGGGTATGATGCAGCCCATCATAGAGTACTCCTACACACGCTTTGTGCTGGTGACAGCAGAGAACGTGGAAGAGCTTCTGGTGGCTGCAGACCAGTTTCGCGTCACTGGCATAGTAGGAGCATGCTCTGACTTCCTAGAGGGCCAGCTGTCTCTGGAAAACTGTGTCGGCATCTGGAGGTTCACGGACATCTACTGCTGCCCTGACCTGAGGCGCAAGGCCCATCTCTGCATCGTGTGCCACTTTGAGGAGATGTTGCACGTCTCACAGGAGTTTGTGGAGCTGTCCCCGCAGCAACTGGTGGACATCATCGAGAGGGATGAACTGAACGTGAAGAGCGAGGAGACGGTGTTCGAGGCATGGTTGCTATTGCCTGAGCCACATTTTTTTATTTTTTTTTATATTATTTTACTTTTCCTTGTTTGTCTGTCTCTTGCCAAGGTCATTATGATTCATGTTACTGTTATTATTGTTGTCATCGCTGTTGTCATTGTTATTATTATTATTATTATTATTATTATTATTATTATTATTATTATTATTATTATTATTATTATTATTATTATTATTATTATTATTATTATTATTATTATTATTATTATTATTATTATTATTGTACTGTTATGTTCTGTTTTATGTATGAAAATTAAATAAAAACATTTATAAAAAATTAAATAAAAAACTAATTGTAGTACTGTGCATTACATTAAAACAACACTAGGTTCCCTAGTACAGTGGTTGTCAAACATTTGGGTCCAAACTGTTCCCTTGCAACAGAAACCGTCTACAACCGATGTCTAAGTTGTACCCGCTGTCTGCTTGTCTCTTCCCAGGTTCGCATGGGCTTGATGAGGCCTGACTACTTCAGAAGAAACGTCGAGAACAACCCTGTGGTGAGGGACAGCCACGACTGTAGGCCCCTCATCCTCAGCGTCCTGAACCCCCCTGGCTCCGACAGGCTCCCAAACCCCCTGACCCGCCCATGCCTGCCCCAGGAGGTCCTATTGGCCATCGGAGTCCGGGGTCGCGGCAGCCTCGTAAGCCTCCTGGCCATGGAGGCTTACGATATCCGAGCCGGTGGATGGATGGACGTGAGCGTTGAGGGGGAGAATCCCCGGTCGTTCCACGGCACCGCTTATCTCCACGGTCTGGTCTACTGCGTCGGTGGCTGGTACGACAGAAAGGCTCTCAACAGTGTGCGCAGGTTCAACCCCGTCACTCGCAGCTGGCTGCAGGCGGCTCCCATGCAGTCATGCCGCAGTTACCTCAGCGTGGTCGTGTTGGACGGCTGTATCTACGCCATGGGAGGGCACGACAGACACGTGGTACTGAACACCGCCGAGCGCTACAAGCCTGAAACCGACAAGTGGACAGTGATCTCACCCATGCTGGAGTACAGGATCTACGCCGGGGCAGCAGCCCTCCAGGGCAAGGTGGGTGGAACTGAGGGACACAAGGTGCTAGATGAACATAAGGAACGTTAGATCACAAATCATAAATGTCTTTATTGCCAAGTAAGCTTGCACATACAAAAGATGTGTCTGGGTCCTTTGGTGCATCAACATTAACAGACAATTAAAGAAGAATGAAATCAAATGGAATATATAAACTAAATTAGAATATTATTTTTTATTACAGGTTTACATCTGTGGTGGCTTCTATCAGTTCACAGCTGAGTGCTACAGCCCAGACACCGACCAGTGGACTCTGATCGCCCCCATGAGCACCAGGCGTAGAGGACTGGGAGTCGCTGCATACAGAGGACATGTCTATGCAGTAGGTGCACACGGAGACAAATACTTTATACTAGATATTTGTATAGATATATCATTTGACTTGCAATGCTTCTGTGATGCCCTCATTTCCCTAAATGGATTAATACAGTGTCTGCCTGCCTTAACCACACACTAAAACATTCCTCTCGTGTGTCCTGTCCTCAGGTGGGAGGGTCAGACGGTATAAACATCCTGCGTAGCGCGGAGGCCTACAGCCCCTTGACTGACTCCTGGAGCGCCCTGCCCGACATGCTCACCCCCCGCAGAAGCTTTGGCATTGCGGTGCTGGACGACCTGCTCTTCGTGGTTGGAGGCGACACTGATGGCTTCAACACCATCTCCAACGTGGAGCGCTACGACCAGAGCAGCGACAAGTGGACTGTAGCCGAGGACATGAAGATCCCACACTGGTACCTAAGCTGCTGCATAATGCATGGCCTGCCATTTTACATGAGCCAGTACGCTGCTCCCCGTGGAGGAGGAGGAGGAGGAGGAGGAGGAGGAGGAGGAGGAGGAGCAGGAGCAGGAGGAGGAGGAGGAGCAGGAGGAGGAGGAGGAGCAGGAGGAGCAGGAGGAGGAGGAGGAGGAGGAGGAGGAGGAGGAGCAGGAGGAGGAGGAGGAGGAAGATTAGGAGGAGGAGGAGCAGGATGAGCAGGAGGAGCAGGAGGAGGAGGAGGAAGATTAGGAGGAGGAGGAGCAGGATGAGCAGGAGGAGCAGGAGGAGGAGGATGAGGAGGATGAGCAGGAGGAGGAGGAGCAGGAGGAGCAGGATGAGGAGGAGGAGGAGGAGGAGGAGGAGGAGGAGCAGGAGGAGGAGGAGCAGGAGGAGCAGGAGGAGCAGGATGAAGAGGAGGAGGAGGAGGAGGAGGAGGAGGAGGAGGAGGAGGATCAGGAGCAGGAGGAGGAGGATCAGGAGGAGGAGGAGGAGGAGGATCAGGAGGAGGAGGAGCAGGAGGAGGATCAGGAGCAGGAGGAGGAAGAGGAGGAGGAAGAGGAGGAGGAGAATGAGGAAGAGGAGGGGGAGGATGAGGAGGATTAGGAGCAGGATGAGGATGATGAGGAAGATGATGATTAGGAGGATGAGGAGGAGGATGAGGAGGAGGACGAGGAGGAGGAGGAGGAAGAGGAGGATTATGAAGAGGAGGATTATGAGCAGGAGGAGGAGGAGGAAGAGGAGGATTAGGAGCAGGAGGAGGAGGATGAGGAAGAGGAGGATTAGGAGGAGGAGGAAGAGGGAGAGGAGGAAGAGTAGGATGAGGAAGATGAGGATGAGAAGGAGGAGGAAGAGGAGGAGAAGGCAGCAGGGGATCCATCTAAGAACCTTAAACATTTATTAGACCAAAATAAATCCTAAGAAATTAATAAATTACTATCAGCCATAATAGATAATAATATAATAGAAATAGTATATGAAAATAAATTCCTGGGAGTGATTTTAGACAATAAACTCGGCTGGAAACCACATATAGAATATGTGAGGGCTAAGATGGCAAAGAGCATCTCAATTATTAGTAAGGTGAGACATGTACTCAATCCCAACTCATTGCACACTCTGTACTGTGCAATGATCTTGCCTTACCTGCATTACTGCACAGAGGTACGGGGTAACACATACAAAACAACCATAAATACATTGACTATCCTACAAAAAAGAGCAATAAGAGTAATAAACAATGCAGGATATCGGGACCACACACACACACTGTTTCTACAGTCACACATTTTGAGGTTCATTGATATGGTAAACTTTAAAACTCTTTATGTACAAAGCAAGAAATAATCAATTACCGGTAAATGTAAGAAGCACATTTCTGGATAAAGAGGGGGGATACAACCTCAGAGGACCATTGAACTTCAAAAAAACATGTGAACTTCAACCAACCTGAAAATAATGTGTATCTCCTCTTACGGAGCCACCCTGTGGAACGGGCTACAGGATGAGCAAAAATATTGTGAAAACATAAATCAATTCAAATCTAGACTAAAAAAAATCTATTTTTGATAGGTACAGAATGGAAGAAGGCCATGATTACAACAGGTACATTCATCTCCAAAATCTTTCCGGTATCACGCTCAGCCAGACAGGGTTGCCCTCTAAGTCCCGGACTATTCGATCTATCATTAGAGCCTTTAGCACAATATATAAGACAATCCCAATCCATAGAACCAATCGTAATCAAGGGCACACAACATAAAATTAGTTTATATGCGGACGACGTAATATTGTTCATGCAAAGCCCCAACACCACATTGCCTCATCTACTCAAGTTGATTGAGAACTTTGGTGATTTATCGGGATTTAAAATAAATTGGCCGAAGTCGGCTTTCCTTCCACTTAACACCCCTGCAAAAAAAGATACAACCCTCCCAGGTGAGATACCTATGGTAAAACATTTTAGATGCTTGGGTGTGGAAATATTTCCCACCATAAGACAAACGGTGAAGCACAATTACACAAAAATACAAAACAAAATCAAAGACGACCTGGACAGGTGGGCAAAACTTAAAAACTCAGTACAGGCAAGGGTATCAATAGTTAAGATGGATGTACTACCTAGAATCAACTTCTTCAGTTCAATGCTACCGTTACCCCCTCCAGAGGGTTACTGGAAAAGATTACACTCCTCCACATACAAATTTATTTGGAATAACAAACCACCACGTATAAAAAGATCCACCGCACAGAGAAATAAAGCAGACGGTGGCATGGCAGTTCCAGATTTTTTCCAATATTTTAAGGCGTACACATTAAGACCATTGACAACATGGTTTGATCCCCAAGCATTAGTATCCTGGAGAAAATTGGAAGAAAACATAGTAGCCCCACATAGACTGAAGGACATAGCACACACTAAACTACCAATCAAGCACTGTGAGCGGAAATTTGGCCCCATAATTACCCATACGATCCGGATATGGCGTGAAACACAAAAAAAATATCCTAACCCACAAAAATGGCACAATCACACTCCCTTATTCAATAACAATGCACTCTTAATTGAAAAACGTCCTATAAGATTCCCTATATGGGAAGAGCAAGGCATACACTCATTAGGGGATGTTTTTAACAACCAGGGTTTTTGTAGTTATGGAGAAATATACACAAAATTTAATCTCACCGAGTCCACATGGCTTTTTTACATACAGTTACGGCTATGTTTGAAGTCTCACGGTGTTCCATTAGACATACCAGTTGAACACCACAGATACCACAAATTCTTCTATGAAAGAGAGACATCGAGAGGTTTTGTATCAGGTTTTTATTATCAATTACTAACGTCCTCGTATGAAACCCTCCAACTAGACTCTGTCTCCCAAAGGTCAGTGAATACCACAACCACTACACCAGAGGAAGCTCAACAAATCATGTTAAACCCAGATTCGGCTCAAACAAGGGACTAAACACGTTTCGCAATTATGCCACAACAATGTGGAACGCCCTACCCAAAGCTGTAAAGGAATGTGAATCCCTGCCCACATTCAAAACCGCTCTTAAAGAGCACCTACGGGAGGCTGCAATTCGAAACTGGCCACCGTAAATGCCCAAAACCCCCACCACCTCCTAATAGACAATCTCCTCCCCACCGCATGTATATATTCCCTCCCCGCCGTATGTATATTTCCCTCCCACCCACCCACCCCCTCCTAATGTACAGTCCCCTCCCCATCATATGTATATACTCTGTCAGGATCTAGGGGTAACAGTACTGTATATTTGAATACCGCCTATGTCACAAATGTATCAGTACTAAATACCTATATGTCCCTATGCCATAAATGTCATGTATGTTGTGTATGTCATAAATGTCTATATGAATTGAAAATGGGGGACCCTGATGGAAACAAGACAAACGTCTTTCTCAGGTCTGCATCCCCTTAACAATTGTATGTATTGAGCCGTACTGTATTGTACCCATTCTGCAATCTGTTAAATAAAGTTTTCATTCATTCATTCATTCATTCATTCATTCATTCATTCATTCATTCATTCATTCATTCATTCATTCATTCATTCAGTCTGGAGGAGGGATATACCAGACCTGGAAAGTGACTTTGATTGGCAAGGAGCATGGGCAAATGTCCGTCTTACATCAAGGAACCCGGACCATCAACAAATCAATCTTAACTATATTCACAGTAATACTTGACTCCTATAAGACTGAACAGAATGGGTCTTAAACAAGACTCAAAATGCTCCCAATGTACAAATGGAGACGAAGGGACATTTATGCACATGTATTGGGACTGCCCACCAGTTAAGGCATTCTGGAAAGATGTGACCCATCAATTATCAAAACTCGTACCTTGGAATATACCAGTACACCCCTCTGTATTACTATTGAATGATGTTTTTGAGTTTGCAGTAAATCCACAGCTAAACAGATTGGTTTTATCGGGTATCACAGTAGCTAAAAAGCTGATCGCATCACGCTGGTTTCAACCGGAAAAAATGTGCCGGAAGGTTTGGTTTCTTACATATCTCGATGTGATTTATCAAGAAATATCTACAGCAAGAATTCTGGGTCTCAACGAATCCAAAATGTCAATGTGGTTAGAAGTGGTGGAGAGAATAAAAGCTAGCTTATAATGGTAGTGTCTGGTTAGGAGTGAGGGATAATGGAGGTACTATCCAAGGAGGGGTCCGGGAGGGGGGGGTTCGAGCTGGAGCATATGTGTGTAGGGTTTTAGATAATAGGTATTAGGGGTATATCCTGTATAAGACATTGGTATAATTGGTAATTTCGTTGGATATACACTGTATACGGTAAAATATTATTATATATTTTTTTTGTTTTCTGTTTCTGTACTTGCATGTCATTTTAGCCACCTTAATTGTTAGTTTCATTATGCATTGTGTGTTGAGTACTGACTTTTAATAATTTTGTTTTGCAATAATAAAAAAAAAGAAAAAAAAGAAGGGAAGAAGAGCATATTAAAAAAAATAAAAAAATATATAAATACGTATGATACTGTATTGTGCGCTATATCATATCACATTATATTATCATATTATAATTCATTTGTATATTATATTGAACTATATTTGCAGTATGTACTATTATATTATGGTACTATATTGTATTGTATATATCATGTACTATATATCTCACATCAAATTATATATGTGCTGTATACACTGTTATGTACTATATACTATTATATATACTGTTATATACTGCAGGTATACTATACTGTAATGTGTACTGTAATGTGTACTATATGTGTGCACTGAAATGTGTACTATATGTATCTACTATGTATGTATGTAAAAAAAATTATAAAAAAAATTTAAGAAAAAAATGAAACGTAAGTCTTCAGGGGTAGGGCCCAACAAGCCTAATGCTTCTCCCTAGCCCTTTTCGGACAATTGGACAATGCTGCAATAGCAGCTGGTAAAAGTGTGGTGATTTATGGAATGACCGTTGTTATGTGTCGAAAGCCCGAAATAAAAAATTACTGAACTGAACTATCAGCCAAAGGTGGTGCATTTCTTTCTTCTAGTAATTCAGACAATATCTGTTTTTAGTTTGTGTAATGTAATGTAATATCTGTTTTTAGTTTGTGTAATGTAATGTAATATCTGTTTTTAGTTTGTGTAATGTAATGTAATATCTGTTTGTAGTTTGTGTAATGTAATATCTGTTTTTAGTTTGTGTAATGTAATGTAATATCTGTTTGTAGTTTGTGTAATGTAATGTAATATCTGTTTTTAGTTTGCACATAATATGGGACATTTTATCCATATGGTTGAGCCTGTTAGGAATTGCACCCCCAACCCAAGCAGATTGCAGATCACTCTCTCTATATGGAGGTAAAAAAGAAAATAGGTCAAAATAATTGGCATAAAAAGGGCACTTTTTTATGAGGCACAAAAGGGCAGGTGCTTGTGCACCCATTGGGCTCTATGTGTGCACGTGCCTGCTAGCTGTGCCCTTGAGCAAGGCACCTCAGCTTTAACCGCTCCAGTGTTAGCTGCTCAGGGGCCAGTAGTAGAGTGCCTGACCATACTGTCTTTATAATAATAATAATAATAATAATAATAATAATAATAATAATAATACATTTTATTTATAAGGCACCTTTCAAGACACTCAAGGTCGCCGTACAACAATTAAAAGGCTGAAGGCTCTTGACCCCATGGTGGACAGACGGGCTGGGGGGACGGTCAGGTTGATGGAGGAGGCAGACCTGAGGGACCGGGTGGGAATGTTGATGTGGAGGAGGTCGGACAGGTATGGAGGGGCGAGGTTGTGGATGGCCTTGAATGTATGGAGGAGGATCTTGTAGTCTATGCGGTGTTTAATGGGAAGCCAGTGTAGTTGGCGTAGGACGGGGTGATGTGACTGATGACAGGGGTTCTGGTTATTATATTATATTATACCTGTATCACTGGACATATAAATGCATATTAATTAAATCAAATCAAATTGATTTGTAAAGCCCGAAATCACAAGTTAATGTAACCATGGGCCGGACAAGTCTTCTTTAAACTATTCAAGAAGAAACATCCCAATAAATCAAGAACAAAAAACCCACCATGAAATCCAAAATAAATGTAAAATAAATAAATGCAACACTCCCAGACATACCCCAGCGAAGGTAAGGAAAAACCTAGCAATAGGAAAAAAGCACCACAGGCGATGTGGAGGAGAGAAACCTTAGAAGGGCCGTTCAAGGGGGGATCTCCCTTCTTAGATGTCGGTGATAATAGTGTTGCTATGGATGGGTTGAGAATAAAACAGGCGAATAGTTGGTATGTATGTACATGTATGTGTAATAAAACACAAATATGTGCATGCAATAGCAACTGGGGTACATAAGAAAATGTTTGAAACATTTAAATATATTACAACTCTGTACATACATGTGATTAGCATTATTCTCAGTAGAACAAATGTATATATCTTATACCCAGCTTAATCACTATATTAATATTACTATTGTACTTTACTGTTACATTTGCACTGGGGTTGGATGCCACCCTTAATTTCATTGTAATGTACTTATGCTGTATGATGACAATACATTTCAATGTTTTGGTGTTTTGGCGATGGTGGCGTAAGAGAGTGCTGTCTTAACGTAAGAGAGTGCCGTCTTAACAGGTTGTGGGAAATCTCCCATATAGGCATTGGATTGGGTGGAGAGCTAGTGACTACATGCGAATGCCCTCGTATGCCCTGTGTATGGGGACATGTCACCCATATAGAAACACACCTTCAATCAATATCTGAGATGCAAATAAATACTTAATAAATATAATATTTATATTGTAGTGGGTTCTATAGAGACCTAATTCCCCATGGTATTGTTTTGATGTGTTGATGGGGCACTGTCACTTTAAGGAGGTTGGTTTTGGTTTGGGCTGAGAGGCAGGCATGCAGTCGTGCACAAACGCGGTTAAACTGCGTTTAGGTAGGTCACTGAGGCAGAAGTGCGCGCAATGATGTGCACGCGCGCACACAAAAATGTGTTCACAATTGTCACTGGACTCGTCGCGCCGTGCGATAAGTACCCGGCCGGCACTTATCACCTAGACTTTGCATAATAATAGGATACCGATAGCATGACAACGAGAAGTGCCAAACCAAAATACAAGCCCTGTAGGCTACCAGTTGGTGGGGGGTTGCTTGATCTGGAAGGATGAGACACGTTGTGCTTCAGTCTGATTCTGAAGGAAACTGTCCTTCTGTAAACTAACTCTAAGTTACATTGTTAATTTAGTTTGTATTTACTTTTCTAGTTTAAGTTAATTCAATTAAAGAAATTGTAACTACAATTACATTTAAAACATTGTTATGCATAATAATCATCTGTTCTGTGTGCAACCGAGGGAACATGAATGCGCGTGGCGTTTGGGCAGGTCCCATATTACGACTGCATCACTGCTGAGAGGAGACGCCCTGTGTGGGGTTTCATTGATAAATGTTTGATTACTACGAGCTGTCAGAAGCTAGCCCGGCATAGTTCTGACAGCTGTCACTTGTGCTACTGCGAAATAAATGACAAACGGCTTTGCGTTTCTCTATTCTGATGATTTCTACAATATAATATATATAAATAACTGTCTTTTACTAGTACCTTACTACTATGTACTATGTTACTATCCGTATACTACTACCTACCATGCTAATATGTCTATTATACTATGCACTCAGGGTGTAACACTCAAGTTCAACACTATTTGACGAACAATGCCACTGACCATAAGCTGCCAGAGATGCACATCTCCTGCTGACCAGAAAACCACACACTTTTCTGATAGTGGGGTGCCTGGACACTCAGTCATTTAAAATGTATATGCGAAAGTTTCGTTTTCACTTCTAATTTGAAGATAAGGATCTATAGAACAATTTTGGCTTGAGTGCCAAGGAACCAGTTGAATTTAATAAAGATGTATACAAAATGCCCACAATCGAAATCATGAATTCTTTAAAAACTTCTTAATGTTCACACAATTGCTGTGTAATATAATTTTGTATTGCTATTTTAAGTTAATACTGTGTGAGGAATCAACTGGAGTTCAAATATTGATGTTTTGAATATTCTGGTATGGCAAAAATCATAGATGGCTGCAATTTCTGTATTTATTTCGAATTATGCTTCATAACTTGTATTCTATTGAACCTACAATGGTGATGTTGGTGTCTGTACCTAGGTTTTCATGAATGAGTAATTGAATAAAAATAAAATAAACATGATTGGAGCATATCTTATATGATATTTCACACAATGAGACAATAAATATGTGGAGAACTAGAGTTAGATATGAGAACTGTAAACAACAGTTGATTGTGAAGAACAAACTGTCAACGCCATGCCAAAGACCTGATGGAGGTGTTGCTGAGCAATGGGAATCCCTTTGAGGAGGGCAGTAAAGACATGGTTACATTAGACAATAAGGTGTGTGAGTCTGCGGCTGCTGCCGTATCTGTCCATCAACTCGAGTCTACGGGACAAGAGCAGTACAACAATTTCAGGAAGAGTGCTTGAATCAAATGACAGACTTCTGACAGCACCGGTCAAGCGAAATAACTTACTGTTGTTCCATGAGAAGAAAACACAGAAGAAGACAGCAAATAAGCTGAGAATGCAGCACTTCAAACATCATGCAGAGCTCTATGGGAAAGCTTTTATTGTGCTAGACACAATACACGTCAAGTAGAGATATTTCTGTTGACGAGGAGTTAGTTGCGCCAGGTGTAACAAGACATTTTCTCATTCCTGTCAAATAAGTTCTTAACAGATGAACAGTTCCCAGATGACAAGGATGTCTACATCACTGCAGGTGATCAAGTCCACCATGTTGGAAACAGTCCACCAATGGATCAATGCAACCATGAGGAAGCTGACACTCGTGTCCTATAATACATCTCCTCCACACCCTCCAAACATCATCACTTGGGAGGGTGCATACTGGAGATACAGATGTTTGTCATAATCCTTCTGACTAATTTCCATCACATCAAGCCACTAACAGATGCACACCCACTCAGGGACGTGCACAGGACTTTAGAGGGGCAGGTGCTCAAAGGCAGAAAAGGGCACTTGACTATACCTGTGTGTGTTTTAACCGAGCGAGCGTAGCGCACAAGCCTGATTTTTAAGGGCCCTTTTCCTGGCGGGGGGGCCCCCTTTTTATGTTTTTTGGGGGGTTTTGGTGATCAAATATTGAATATTGAACTATAATAATCAGTGCAGGAGCTCACTTATCCTTGAAAGACACTTTTATCACTGACTTAAAAGGCCCATACATCTCCATAAATGTTCAGGGGGGAGGGAATAAGTGCTAACCCTACAGACCCCAGGAAGTGCTGTATATTCTGTATTGTTTAATATAAATGCATTTTTTATTCCAATCCCGATTTGTATTTGAGATTCCCAAATCCCATCGGACTTGACTTCTTCGTGTCCCTCAGTGAGTATAATACCAGCATTCAACTGTATTCGCCACAGCGGTTTCTATCATCATCATCATCACCACCCACGCTATGCATAAAATATATAGGTCCGCGGAGAGGCACGCTGAGGAGGCCGTGCAAACTGCAATGGAATATGGGGCATCTCTCTCTCTTTACTTAATATTTTGATTCTATCCTGACATTTTTCAGTTGGAAGGGCAGTCTATATGCGTAACGATTTTTTTTAAGGGCACTTAAAACACCTGCCTTTTTTTTTAAAGGCAGGTGCTTCAGCACCCTTTGGGCTCTATGTGTGCACGTGCCTGCACAGCATATACAATCATAACAATTAGACAAGTAAGGATAACAATAAAATAAAACAGTAACATCACTAGCTCCTAACATGATGTACAGCAGGGCTATTCAACTAAATTGTTCAGGGGGCCACATTGTCAGAAACCCAAGGGGCCAGGGGCCGGACTGCCACGGCGCCTCCCTGTGCTATGAATATATGTACACTTGACACAACACGCAACCACATTTTCACAACTTTTATTTAACTACATTGCAAAAGTAGTATACTTTTCAAAAAAAGTGCTTCATTTATGTGTCACATCTGCAACATCTCCTGCAGAAAGTGCTTCATTTATGACTGTGCAACAACTGCAACATCTCCTCTTCAACATTTCAATATAAAAATAAAATAAAAAACAAACAAGTGCATGATGTGCATCTGAACATTCTAACATCAACACTTGAACAAAAAAACACATTTATAGTGCAGCTGAGCTTATGAAAAAGTGCTTCATGTCTGTGCAACAACAGCAAATCACAGCATCTTATTAGCACTTATTGTCCACTCTTAACTCTCAAACATCAGGGGGGTGGGGGGCAGACAGGCCTAGCCTACATACACACATCTAATGAGAGCGATTGCACTTCTTTGACTGGGCAATGGCAGAGAAAGAGGGTTCATAGGAAGTGAGGGCTACCCGCAAACAGTGATGCAAATGCTCATTTGTCAAGGAGGCACGTTGCTTGTTTTAATGGCATTCATGTGAGAGAAACTGGATTCACAGGTGTATGTTGAGCCAAACATTGTTAGCACAGATATTGCCAGCGTTTTTATTTTGGGGAATGTCTTGACATGAATACACTTTATCCAAAATGTTGTGGTGGATTCATTCTCAAGTGCCTGCTTCAGAGCAGATGATGCTTGCATGTCAATTATTTCAAGTTGCAGGAGACCTTCATCAATGTGAAGTGATGCAAGGAACTCTTGTCCTTTTGTGGAAATAGCAGCTACATTGGCAAATGGGTTGCTCACAAAATGCATCAATTCTCTGGACATGTCAAATTCATCAAATCGACTTGCAAAGTTTTCCCTCAATTTATCAATGAAATCTGTCATTAATTGAGTGACTTTTGGCTCAATTGTGCGTGTTAACGTTGACATGAAAAAAAAAAAAAAAAAAAAAAAAAAAGTTTAAATTTTTTTTACTTTTTTTTTATTATCATGTCATCATCATCTTTGGCGGGCCGGTCAGAATCATCCCGCGGGCCGGATCTGGCCCGCGGGCCGCCAGTTGAATAGCCCTGATGTACAGTAACACCATCACTAGCTCCAATATGATGTACAGTAACACCATCACTAGCTCCAATATGATGTACAGTAACACCATCACTAGCTCCAATATGATGTACAGTAACACCATCACTAGCTCCAATATGATGTACAGTAACACCATCACTAGCTCCAATATGATGTACAGTAACACCATCACTAGCTCCAATATGATGTACAGTAACACCATCACTAGCTCCAACATGATGTACAGTAACACCATCACTAGCTCCTAACATGATGTACAGTAACACCATCACTAGCTCCAACATGATGTACAGTAACACCATCACTAGCTCCTACATGATGTACAGTAACACCATCACTAGCTCCTAACATGATGTACAGTAACACCATCACTAGCTCCAATATGATGTACAGTAACATCATCACTAGCTCCAATATGATGTACAGTAACACCATCACTAGCTCCAATATGATGTACAGTAACACCATCACTAGCTCCAACATGATGTACAGTAACACCATCACTAGCTCCTAACAGAAAGAAAGAAAGAAAGAAAGAAAGAAAGAAAGAAAGAAAGAAAGAAAGAAAGAAAGAAAGAAAGAAAGAAAGAAAGAAAGAAAGAAAGAAAGAAAGAACAAAAGAACGAAAGAAAGAAAGAAAGAAAGAAAGAAAGAAAGAAAGAAAGAAAGAAAGAAAGAACGAAAGATGTACAGTAACATCATCACTAGCTCCTACATGATGTACAGTAACACCATCACTAGCTCCAACATGATGTACAGTAACATCATCACTAGCTCCAACATGATGTACAGTAACACCATCACTAGCTCCAACATGATGTACAGTAACACCATCACTAGCTCCAACATGATGTACAGTAACACCATCACTAGCTCCAACATGATGTACAGTAACATCATCACTAGCTCCTAACATGATGTACAGTAACACCATCACTAGCTCCAACATGATGTACAGTAACACCATCACTAGCTCCAACATGATGTACAGTAACATCATCACTAGCTCCTAACATGATGTACAGTAACACCATCACTAGCTCCAACATGATGTACAGTAACAACACCAGTAGCTCCAACAGCCCTAACATGATGTACAGTAACATCATCACCCAGGGACGTGCACAGGACTTTAGAGGGGCAGGTGCTCAAAGGCTGAAAAGGGCACTGGGCCTGTGCTATTTTTGGGGGCCCTTTTTGGGCAGGAGGGGCCTTTTTATGCTTTTGGGGGGGTTTGGTGATCAAATATTGAATATTGAACTATAATAATCAGTGCAGGAGCTCACTTATCCTTGAAAGACACTTTTATCACTGACTTAAACGGCCCATACATCACCATAAATGTTCAGGGCGGAGGGAATAAGTGCTTACCCTACAGACCCCAAGTCTGTTAGGACAGCAGACTCGGTTGGCACTGCTCAAAACTTATAGTTGGGTCAAGAACCAACATTCTGTGACCATTCTCTGGCTAAGATGTTTTGATGATTGATTTGACTTCTATGGACCTTTTATAAAATATTTAGCCCCCGTGTCCCTCCGAAAAATCCCGGCATTTTTTGTCAGATGGCCAAATCCAAAATACCTGCTGACGCCATCTTGAAAAATTAACTTTTGATCCAGAGCACCTAGAATCATGTATGAATACACTTTTTTGTGTAAGTCAACCATGACAATTCCAATTCTGACATCAGTTTGTCTCTATGACATCAATTTGACCCAGAAATCCAAGATGGCCACCATATAGTAGAGCGAAAATGTAACTTTTAATGTCAAAACCAATTTTACCATGGTACTGCTGTACTTTAAACAAACTACCTTCATAAGGATCTCAGCAAAATAATTGATGAATGTACAGTATGATAAGATAACTAATTATACTTCAAAATACGCTCTCTTAAATAGCTGTAACTTGAACAGATTAACAATGAAACCACTTTATTTTTATTTTACTTAATTTTTTTTTTACTTTATAGCATTTTCAGCTTTTTCTGGCCACGCAGGACCGATAGAGGGAGAGAGGGAGAACGGGAGGAGAGGTAGGGAAGACATGCAGCAAATGGTCGCCGGGACTGGGAAACAAACCCGGGACGACCACTTCGCGACTCAGCACGCTATGTGGTGTGCTACTGGAGCGGCCCAACAATGAAACCACTTTAAACATGTCATGATCAGTCCGAATCAGAGCATTCTGCCTCACTAGATTCTGAATCATCAGATTCCAATGAATCACCCCTCCTCCATACATCATCATCTCCCGTCTCATCATCATCCTCCTCACTCTCCTCTTCCTCACTTTCTTCAGCTGGCCCTGGTGCAGGTAGATGTGTTGGGAGAGCAGGTCATGTGTGGCGGACAGGGCGACAGCGACCACCCACCAGCTCCCAGCCATGTCCGAGTGGCGAAGGGTGTCGCTTCAGGGAGGGGTGGCGCACTAGATATGCCAAGTAGTTGGCACGGAGGCAGTGTTGGCGTAGGCTATCTGCATCTGGAGGGAGATGGATGAATGATTTGTTCTTCATTCTCTTCCACTTTGTGGCACGGGCCTCAGCCATGGTGCTACTCTTCTTGTCGCCATAAATAACATGTCGTGTGAACTCGAACAGCTCCTCTAGCACTTCCTCCTCAAGGTCAAGGCTATCTCCACACCGCGAGAGCAGCCGTCGTGCCATAGGGCTCTTTGCCACCTTGTCATACACCGACGACTTACCCTTGCCATAGAAGCCTGAATTGGCATCACAGCCTGTAATGCAGTGTAGCTGCACAATACAATCTGCCATCTCCTCAGTAACCAGGCCACGGCAGAAGACCGTGTCCTGCTTTCTCTTGATGCAGAGCATACCGGGCAGCTGTTGAGAGATGACCGCTGCCATGACATAGGCATCGGTGTCGGCTGCATCAATGACCACAGGGCCACTGTAGCCTGACTCACGTAGAACTGTGTAAGCAGAGAAGAGGATGGTGTCAGCCTCAGACTGGTCAAAGCTGTAGTTCTGCATTGGTTGCTGGGTTGACAAGTTGGTGCAGTGGGAGCCAACAGAGTAGACGATCTCTGTATCTACACCCTGTGCAACAAGGTCAGTCAGATAGCTGCATATTACTTTTTGTAGCCGCTCCTTGTTGCTGACGCTACACAGCAGTGTTTTGAACTCTCTGGCAGAGGGGAAGGGGTCGCCCAGCTTCATGTAGGTGTTGGGGACATGTACCTTACCTTGTACCCGCAGATCTCGCTCATCATCTTTAGTTGAGTATGCTGCGTCGTACGGGTCATTTACACAGAAAATACGGTCAGCATCACCATGGCGGGCAAGGATGATGGATGATACCTTGTGGACATAGTCCAACCACTTGTATGGGGTGCCATCTTGTGTCTGCCGATCTTCTGCTGATGGGGTTGCCATCCTCCAGGGTTCTTGCAGATCTACAGATTGGAGAGAGAGCTTCTGAATGAGCTTGCTCTTCTGTGTCTTCCTATATGTGCCATTGGAGTTGAATATGGCCACACATTCCTCGACAACACGATGTTCCAGAAACTCTGAGAGATTCACAAGTTGACTGACCTCAACCAGGTCGATCACTGCCTTGAGAGCACTCCGCTCCATCTCAGCAGCTCTTGCTTTGAGTTCCTCCCCGGGCTTCTCCATGCAGGGCTGCTTGGCAAATGTCAAGCGTTTGCTCAAGGGACAGGTGCATGGAGGGAGGTTTTCTTACTGAACACTCGGTCTTGCAAGAAGCTGGTCAACTTCTCCTCTCCCACAGCATAGGCTGAGTTGAAGTCCGCGATGAGTTCATCAGAGGCAGGCATGGCTGACTGTAGGGTGCGGAGGGTGGGTGAGGCTGGATCAAATGGGAAGGAATCAAACTCATGCATGCGACCAGGTCCTGCACGCGCTGCTCATCTTCTCTCATCCTTTTCGGACCACATTCTATGTGCTTCCTCTTGGCTTTTTTGTGTGTGGCCAGGGCATTGTGAGCCACCCGGATCTTGGCCAAATTGTTCACATTTCTGGAGTGCACCAGCAGCTGCTTCTCATTCTGGAGGATGGAGAGCCAGCCAGACTTCATTTTGCTGCCCTTGTTCATTGTACACTCGATCCACATGTCCCAGGCCATGTTGGAGTAGGGGTTGCCTGTGATGGACTGAGTGAAGTCAGTACGAAGGAAGGCGACCTGATCAGCAGGGAGAGCTGTCAGCATTGCCCAGAAGTCAGGCAGCCACCTTCCATACCTATTGTTGTCGTATACTACCACCCATGGCAGCATGGCACGCAGAGAGCTGACATACTCATCCCAGTTGCAGATATGTACTGCATGCACATTCTGCATGAGTGCATCCGTCATAGACAGGAAGTCCCTCCAGTAGTCTGCCATGTCACTGGCCTCCACCTGGGTGAATAAATTGGTGATGAGGCTCTCGAGGTCAGTATCATCCTCCAGTGCCGCATGTGCAGCTGCACGGGGTTCTTGGGAGAGACTCATATCTCTCAGAATCTCAAGGTTCTCCCTTGTCTCATCAGCCAGGTTGGGCATGAGCCTCCCCTTTACCAGCTGACTCATGAGTGCCTCATAGATGAGCCTCAAGCAACGCAGCCCCCTCTTGTAATGCTTGCCTTTCAGTGCACGGTCGACAGAGCCCTCTGCAATAACTCATCCTGCCACAAGTACATCTCCTAGCTCACTCCCCTTGTAGCGCTTGTAGATAGCGCTCATCATCACACACTGTGTATGGAAGGGACCAAGAAAGGGTACAATGTCATGGTACTTGTTTGAGTTCTCGGCCTTGAGCAGAGTGATGAGGACGTACACAGGATGATCTCCCACTAAGAAGGCGAAGGGCATGTGCTTAGTTGCGATGATGGTAGACAGCTTCTCCATGATGTCATTCACAACTGGGCGGTTTATTGTAAGATGTATGAAAATAAGCCTTGCTCTTCCTCTGCTCCATATTCAAGCCAGCGTGAAACCCATTGTATGAAGGGATAGTGCACGCATGCACGCACGTACGCACACACACATGTGCACACGCACGTATGCACACACACGCACACACACACACACGCAGTCTATTGAAGAAGAAGGCCTGGATGAGCGAGGTCAACAGGAGTTCTTCATGTCAAGGAATGGCGAGATGGCGTGGTCCAAGATACCTTTTGAAACAGAAGGCTGAGCACAAGCTCAGAACATCATCAAAATAACTCCTGAAAGAAACAGCTTTCGAACACAACACAAGGGTTAACAAACCCCAAACACAGGGCTACAATGACTATATTAGCTAACTAGTTGTTGTTGCTAGCTAGCTAGCTATTGGGAAAGTTGTTAGTCTGAAGCCCTGCCGAAACACCAAATCTTACTTTCCCATTCAAAAGTAACATTTTCGCTCTGCTGTCTCTATCTACATTTTTGCTCTACTGGATGGTGGCCATCTTGGATTTCTGGGTTAAATTGATGTCATAGAGTCAAACTAATGTCAGAATTGGAATGGTTGATGTACACAAAAAAGTGTATTCATACATGATTCTAGGTGCTCTGGATCAAAAGTAAATTTTTCAAGATGGCGTCAGCAGATATTTTCGATTTGGCCATCTGACAAAAAATGCCGGGATTTTTCGGAGGGACATGGGGGCTAAATATTTTATAAAAGGTCCATAGAAGTCAAATCAATCATCAAAACATCTTAGCCAGAGAATGGTCACAGAATGTTGGTTCTTGACCCAACTATTACCTCTTTAAAATAGCTTTTAAATGAATTATTATCTTTATTTCATTGTCTTATTTTTCTTTATTTCTATACATTTTACTTAAATATTTTATTATAATGTGTATCATTGTTTTATGTAGTTTCTTTTTCCATTTTATTTGTTCTTTTTTTAATGTCAACATATTATTTAAATTATTCAAATGGTACTCAAACATGTTCCGTTGTGATGTACTTGGGGTCTGTAGGGTAAGCACTTATTCCCTCCACCCTGAACATTTATGGAGATGTATGGTCCTTTTAAATCAGTGATAAAAGTGTCTTTCAAGGATAAGTGAGCTCCTGCACTGATTATTATAGTTCAATATTCAATATTTGATCACCAAAACCCCCCAAAAAGCATAAAAAGGCCCCTCCCCGCCCAAAAAGGGCCCTCAAAAATAGCACAGGCCCAGTGCCCTTTTCAGCCTTTGAGCACCTGCCCGTCTAAAGTCCTGTGCACGTCCCTGAATCCTACCTAGAGGGGAGAGAACAGATGGTGGAGGTAAACAAGCTGTGGTGTTCCACAAGGAAGCATACTAGGACCGCTACTGTTCCTAATTTATGCAAATTACATGTCGTCAGCTTGTGACTGCAACTTGTTCCTGTTCGCGGACGACTCAGATGAAAAACCCTCAGCTCGGAACTAGGCAAAATCTGCATCTGGCTCGCTGATAACAATTACACCTGGGTAAAACAGAGTCCATTCTCTTTGGTTCAAATAACAAACTCAGCGAGACCGACGGCTTCTCAGTTACAGTGGGTGACAATATTGTCACAAGGAAAGATGAAATTACATACCGGCTAGGTTCCATCCTAGAGGCAAATCTTTCCTGTGACAAAATCGCATCCAATGTAATCAAAAAAGTCAACCAACGAACTAGATTCTTGTACCAGATCTCCTCTCTGGTAAACAAGAATACCCTGAAGACTCTGGCAGGAGCACTCATTCAAGGGTACTACGACTATGCTTGCACCTCATGGTACCAAAGCACCTCAAAGGCGCTAAAAACAAAATTACAAACATCACAAAACAAACTGGTCAGACTGGCTTGACCTTACTCCTAGAACCCACCTCACCCCTGCCCACTTTGACAACCTAGGATGGCTTAGAGCAGACGACAGAGTACAGCAACTTGCAATGGGCCTGGTCTACAAGATACACTACAGCACTAAGGTACCCATGTACATGTCAAAATACTTCCCAAAGGTCAGTGAATACCACGACCACAACACCAGAGGGAGCTCCACAAATTATGTTAAACCCAGATTCGGCTCAAACAAGGGACTAAACACGTTTTGCAATTATGCCACATCAATGTGGAACGCCCTACCCACAGCCGTAAAGGAATGTGAATCACTACCCACATTCAAAACCACTCTTAAAGAGCACCTACGGGAGGGTGCAATTCAAAACTGACCCCTGTAAATGTACAGTAAATGTCCTAAACCAATACACAAGACCCTCTTCTTGGGACAAAGTAAGGTTTTGTCGATATCCCAATGTACAGTTTTGCTTGTACAGTTGTACAGCTTCCCCCACCCCGTCTTCTTGTATCACAAACAGTACTGTATATTAGTAGATCTCGTATGTCATAAATGTATAGATGTAGCAGTACTGTCTATCTGTATGTCATGTATGTCATATATGTCATTATGAATTGAAAATGGGGGACCCTGATGTAAACAAGACGAATGTCTTTCTCTGGTCTGCATCCCCTTAACAATTGTGTGTATTGAGCTGTAATGTATTGTACCCATTCTGCAATCTGTTAATACAATTTTCAATCAATCAATCAATCAATCCACCGGCTGCAATCGTCTACTCTCACTTGTTTTCGAGGCGAGCTGAAAGTAATCTCAAACAAGCCTGTGGAAAGACCAACACCCACAATGCATTTCTTCTCATTTCTCATCTATCAGGCCAACAGCAGGTTATAACTCATATTATATCCAGAAGTTGATTGTTGTCCAAAAACTCCAAAGTCAACTGTTGTGTAAAAGTGACATTCGATTGAAAATGTAACTAATGTATAAGAATATACCACCATAATATAGATGCCTTGACCTGCCCATATATCCTGTGAGGTACATCCTTACTTTTTACTTCAGCAATGAAGTATCAGAAAATGATGAAATCACTTGTATGAGATATGATGAATATCATTACGTTTTTTGATTCTGATTTTTATACTATCTATTATCTGTACCACATTAACTGCATTTCTTAAATTATTGGTCTTCATATGTCATAAACCTGACATGTTATCTCATCACTAAAATAATTGATATCACACTGGCCTTATATCCTTTAACCCTTTGACTTAACTTACTTTCCCCTCAAATTCTCTTGTCAAATTCAGGTTTATGACATAATAAAGATCAATAATTTAAGTAATGCAGTTAATGTTGTACAGATGTATAAAAATCTGATCAGAATGGAACTTGTAGGGTGTTGCAGTTCCCCACAAGTCGGAGATAATGGGTCTCATTCCCGAACGAATTTATGACCAAAAATGTCCTCTTAGGCAGATTTCTGCCCATTTAAGACATATTAGGGTTAGTAGCGCGAGTCCCCACATTTTCCTGAGATCAGATTTGAGCGTGGCATAGAGCAGATTTAAGAGTGCTGAGGAGCACACTTATGATTGATTGACTAATTGACAATTTTATTAACTTGACAGACTGTGTTCTCATAGTGATTCCTTCATGTTAACGCTACAGGCCTACTTGGAATGAATTACTTAATCATAATTAAAATAAATATGACAATATTTGTACGATAAGAAATTACGCATTTTCTGGTCTGCATCCCCTTAACAATTGTGTGTATTGAGCTGTAATGTATTGTACCCATTCTGCAATCTGTTAATACAATTTTCAATCAATCAATCAATCAATCAATCAATCAATCAATCAATCAATCAATCAATCCACCGGCTGCAATCGTCTACTCTCACTTGTTTTCGAGGCGAGCCGAAAGTAATCTCAAACAAGCCTGTGGAAAGACCACAATGCATTTCTTCTCATTTCTCATCTATCAGGCCAACAGCAGGTTATAGCTCATATTATATCCAGAAGTTGATTGTTGTCCAAAAACTCCAAAGTCAACTGTTGTGTAAAAGTGACATTCGATTGAAAATGTAACTAATGTATAAGAATATACCACCATAATATAGATGCCTTGACCTGCCCATATATCCTGTGAGGTACATCCTTACTTTTTACTTCAGCAATGAAGTATCAGAAAATTATGAAATCACTTGTATGAGATATGATGAATATCATTACGTTTTTTTATTCTGATTTTTATACCATCTATTATCTGTACAACATTAACTGCATTTCTTAAATTATTGGTCTTCATATGTCATAAACCTGACATGTTATCTCATCACTAAAATAATTGATATCACACTGGCCTTATATCCTTTAACCCTTTGACTTAACTTACTTTCCCCTCAAATTCTCTTGTCAAATTCAGGTTTATGACATAATAAAGATCAATAATTTAAGTAATGCAGTTAATGTTGTACAGATGTATAAAAATCTGATCAGAATGGAACTTGTAGGGTGTTGCAGTTCCCCACAAGTCGGAGATAATGGGTCTCATTCCCGAACGAATTTATGACCAAAAATGTCCTCTTAGGCAGATTTCTGCCCATTTAAGACATATTAGGGTTAGTAGCGCGAGTCCCCACATTTTCCTGAGATCAGATTTGAGCGTGGCTGAGAGCAGATTTAAGAGTGCTGAGGAGCACACTTATGATTGATTGACTAATTGACAATTTTATTAACTTGACAGACTGTGTTCTCATAGTGATTCCTTCATGTTAACGCTACAGGCCTACTTGGAATTAATTACTTAATCATAATTAAAATAAATATGACAATATTTGTACGATAAGAAATTACGCATTTGATGTCGGAAAAATAAATAATATGGATTCATCTTATCACAGGGCAGCTGCTTAACCATATCTGAACCAGCTATTTTGGACAAATGTATAATTACTTTAATTACTCAGATATTCAAACACAATTATGCAATTATTGTGAAATTATTGAAAATAATAATTATTTAATGCCTATTGTGGAATTTGTATTTCTTATTTGTTACACATCTGTTTTAATGATTAATTATATACATTTGAAAGAATGCAGGTCAACATGCAATATATCCCATTGATTGGTATACAATGGGACAGACCTTTGTTTGATTGATTGATTGATTGATTGATTGATTGATTGATTGATTGATTGATTGATTGAAAACTTTGTTAATAGATTGCAGAATGGGTACAGTAAGTACAGCTCAATTGCATACAATTGTTAAGGGGATGCAGACCAGAGAAAGACGTTCGTCTTGTTTACATCAGGGTCCCCCATTTTCAATTCATCATAACATATATGACACACACGACATACAGATAGACAGTACTGCTACATCTATACATTTATGACATACCAGATTTGCAAATACAGTACTGTTTGTGATACAAAAAGAGTCCAGAAAAGAGAGTATATACATTTGACGTAGAAACTGTTGGAGGAGGTTTGGTAGGTGGGGTGGGGTTGGGTGGGTGGGGGGATGTAGGGGGACTGTACATTGGAGGTGGTTGGGTGGTAGGGTGACCAGGTGTCCCCCTTTTGGTTGTACTGTCCCACCATTTGAGACCGCGTCCCACATATTGAGAGGATGTCCCTCTTTTCGAAGCAAAAAAATAAAAATCGAACACAAGAATTACTGTCAAGTGATAAAGTTTGAATATTTAAAACAATAAATAACAGTACAAAAAGGGGGACACCTGGTCACCCTATTTAAATGGGTGGGGGGGTTGGGTAGGAGGGGTGGGTGGGGGACACTGTACAAGCAAAACTGTACATTGGAATATTGACAAAACCATACTTGGTAATTTACTGTACATTGGAGGGGGTTGATATATATATATTGATATAGAGGGGGTCTATAAACCTGCATTCCTTCGAATATATCATTAATCAATTAAACTTATATTGAAATACACTATATAGCCTATACACCAACACTGAAATGACAGTGGATAAATAAATAAATAAGAACTAAAGCTAATCGCAAGGAAATAGACTGCATTAATATTCCATAACAAGTCTTGTGTGCACCAGTATGGCCTACGTGAACAGTATAGGCTTAATATATTCTAGTTACTTGTTTCAATAGGATTTAGTAGATATAGATACTATATATGCTCTGCCTCTGCCCTACGTACAGTATAAGTACAGACTGTACCTATACTGTACGTAGGGCAGAGCATATAGTATCTACTAAATCCTAATGCAACAAGTCATTAATGGAATAATAAGCCTATACTGCGTTCATTCATTACGCCGTAGGCTAGAGTATATTGCGCGCGTGTGTGTGTGTGTGTGCGCGCGCTGCGGCAGGTGTACCACGAGCTGTACTATATATGATGACAATACATTAATCTAATCTCATTTCGATGGGTCACGCAAGACTCGCAAGGCACTTCCGCATCCATTTCCACACAGCTGCGTCATTACTTTGCCTTATAAGGGGCTCTGGAGGCGTTGTTTTGTATGCAAATGACCTGAACGGGAATGCGCTTTTGAGTTTAAGACAGAATGCCATTCTCTAAGCAGATATCAGATCATATCACAGTTGTGACCGTTTCAGCCCCTTAAGACATTATTACCAGCATGTTGGGGACTCAGAGTGAACTTGTCATTGATTCTGTCTCAGTCGGTTCCAAGATAAGTCTTCCAAGAGAACTCTTTGAAACATTTTCGAGAATGAGACCCAATGATCATAACTCATACAACTCCATTGATCACGTTCTGATACTTCATTGCAGAAGTACGAGGTAAGGATGCCTCACTGACGATAACCAACACTGGGCGTCAGGACAGACTATATGTGCCGGTCAAGGCATCTGCATTATGGTGGTATATTTGTATAAATAAATAAATATACTGTATATACTGTAGGTGGGTGGTTTACACCATATATATATATTAGTGCTGTCAAACGATTAAAATATTTAACTCGATTAATCGCATGATTGTCCATAGTTAACTCGCGATTAATCGCAAATTAATCGCATTTTTATTTTATTTTTATTTTTTTACCTTAAACGGATCTTTTTCAAGTTCCAAGTTTTAATACTCTTATCAACATGCGAGTCAACAAATGCTTGCTTTATGCAGCCATTTAACACAAAAGGATGACCCGGCCTCATGCATTGCAAATTTGCATCAAATTTAAAACAGAGTGATGCACAAAATAACTTAAAAGAAAATAATAATTTAAAACAATGAATAAAGTGTGCATGAAATAATAGGGGAAAGAAAACGTTAGGAACTTGTTACATTCACACACACAAGGGCTGATTAATCACACACCCCCCTCTCTCCCTCACACACACACTCTCCCAGCTCTCTTTCTCTCTTGCCCCTTCCTCATCTCTCTCACCCCCCTCTCTCTCTATATCTCACACACACACACACACACACGCACGCACGCACGCACGCACGCACGCACGCACGCACGCACACACACACACACACACACACACACACACACACACACACACACACACACACACACACACACACACACACACACACACACACACACACACACACACACACACACACACACACACACACACACACACACACACACACACACACACACACACACACAGACACACACTTCAGAAACAAACATAGTATCATTGGGTCTCATTCTCGAACGAAGTTACGACAAAATATTTCATCTTAGCCAGATTTCGGCCTATTTAAGACATATTAGGACTGGGAGTGGGAGTCCTCAAATTTTCCTGAGATCTTATTTGAGAGCAGATCTAAGAGTGCTGAGGAGCACTCTTAAATATGCTCTCAGCCCATGATCAAACCTCATGATTGATTTACTCATTTAAAATTTTATCATAACTTGACAGACTTGTGTTCTCATAGTGATTCCTTCACGTCAACACTACAGGCCTCCTTGGAATTAATTACTTAATCATAATTAAAATAAATATGACTATTTGTATGATAAGAAATTACGTTATTTGATGTCGGAAAAATAAATAATAGCTACACACACTGCAAATGACTCGGAATAAATAAATACATCAGCCACATAATTCCGTCATAATTTTATTGTTGTTCTTATTTATAGTTTGGGACATTTGCTTATTGTATACATCATAAGAGCCAGTGGATAAACATTCCACTGCTCATCTCACCGGTACGATGTTGCGTGTGACAAATACACCTGACCTTGCAGGTGCACTTGAACAGCAATCATGTACATTGAACCCTGGCATCCAATTAACAGTGATTAATCGCGCCATGCTTAAAATACATGGTCAACTCTGCACCCAAGGCTTACACACACAATTATGGGTAACGTCCAGCATAATTATGCTCGCTACGAACGCGCAATAAATAGGGAGCGCCAGTACAGGGACCACGCTGATCTCTTCGCCGAGAGTGACGCGTACCTGCTGGGACGCTTCAAGCTGCCAAGACCTGTGCTAATGGAGCTGTGCGAGACGCTGGAGCCAGCACTGAGGAGCCAGACCAGACGCTCCAACCCTGTGCCACTGCACGTGCAGGTACTGTCCACCCTGGGCTTCCTAGCAACTGGAACATTCCAGAGGGAGCTAGGAGACAGGGTGGGCATATCCCAAACCTCCATCAGCCGCTGCATCCCACGGGTCTTGGCTGGCATCGTGGAGTTGACCACGCAGTACATCAGATTCCCCTTTTCCGCGCAAGAGCAGATCCCAGTGAAGACGGCATTCCATGCCATCGCTGGGCTGCCAAACATCATCGGTGCTATTGACTGCACCCACGTGCGCATCCTGGCACCCTCCCCAGACCCGTTCCCATACCTTAATCGGAAGCAGTACCATTCCATCAATGTACAGGTATGTTTCTATTTTTTGTTTACTCCCTTGTTACCACTTCATCCAATTGGACAGCACCTTGCTTCCTTTTCTCATCTTACTTGTTTTTTCTTTTTTCCTGTGTTACTATATCTATCATTTATTTTGCTTCTCTCTTCAAATAGAATTCATAATTATTATTTATTATTAGGTCATCTGCGACGCCAACAACCAGCTGTTGAACGTCGTCGCCCGTTTCCCAGGAGGTGCGCACGACTCGTACATCCTCCAGAACAGCGAAGTGGGTATGCTCCTCGAACAAGGAGACGCAGGAGACGCATGGCTAATTGGTGAGTATCTGTGCGTATAGAATTGTTCTTGCACCAGTATAGGCTTCTATTCCTCTAATGACTTGTTTTATTAGGAGACCGTGGATATGCACTGGCCCCATGGGCATGGCTGATGACCTCAGTCGCCAACCCTCACGCCACGCAGTAGGCGGCGTATAACGAGCGCCATGCGCGCACCCGGTCCACCGTGGAGCGCACAATTGGGTCGATAAAGAGACGCTGGATGTGTTTGGACGCAGCAGGTGGCAAGCTGCTGTACAAGCCGGATAAGCTGTGGATGAAGGCAACAGCTGATAAATAAATTGGCCGTGCCGTGTTAAAACATGTATGAGTGCCCACCTCAGCCCAATACAATCATATGTTGCATGTCATTTATTGTGGCTTATTTATTCTTTCCAGGTGTGTACGATTATCATGGCCTGCTGCGTCCTGCACAACATCGCGGAGAAGCGTGGTGTCCCGCTAGTAGCTACCCCTCCAGCCACCTCAACAACCACCTGACCAGGACATGCATCCTGACCCATTAATGGGCCCGGATAATAGGCGTGCTGTCTTAGTCCGACAGCAATTAATTGCACGCATGTGAATAGATTATTCACATGCGTGGAATAAATTCCTATTCATAGGTGAATTAAATCTGGACCTGAATTCGACTTGCTTGCTTCTGTCATTATTCGATGCAGTTTACAATGTATACCAATAACTAAACACATCACTCAGTAATACTCAAAGGGTGTCAGGGATGTTTATTGTGGGTGCCCCTGTAACCGGAGCTGACGCTGCTGAAAAGAACCCCCTTATAATTATCCACTCCCGATATCAGTACCTGAATTAATGAATGGAAACTAGAATTTACAATACAGTACAGCTCAATACACACAATTGTTAAGGGGATGCAGACCAGAGGAATACGTTTGTCTTGTTTACAAGGGATCCCCACCTCCATTTCAGCATTGGTGAAATTCCTACGTCGTTGCTTAGAGGCAGGTGCGCCTCTTCCTACCGTGTCAGAACGGTGCTTTGACATTTCAGCGAGGGTTTGCACACTGCCCATTGACTGCTTTATAAGGACTGTCGGGGGCGTGGTTTGTATGCAAATGAGCTGAACGGGAACGCGCTTTGGAGTTTACGACAGAATTCCATTCTCCAAGCAGATATCAGATCATATAATTTCTGCGACCGTTTCAGCCACTTAAGACATATCTCCAGCACGTTCAGGACTCAGAGTGTACTTGTCATAGATTATCTCTCAGTGGTTCCAAGATAAGTCTTCCAGAATATATCTTTGAAAAAATTTCGGGAATGAGACCCAGAGCATCAATAATACACCTGAGTGAAGTCTAGTAAAAAAAAAAAAAAAAAAAAAAAATGTTTTAGTTAATCTTGAGTTAAAAAAAATAGTGGCATTAATAGAATCGGGAGTTAACGCGTTAATATCGCGTTAACTTTGACAGCCTTAATATATATATATATATATATATATATATATATATATATATATATATATATATATATATATATATATTAGGGATGCTCGATATTGGCTTTTTTACCGATACCGATATACCGATATTGTCCAACTCTTAATTTCCGATACCGATATCAACCGATATCAACCGATACCGATATATGCAGGGTTTCCCCCCCCAAAAAATGGAATAATTTCAGGTAATTAACATTACATATCTCTTGTTGTGGAATTAACACAACATTATGCATACTTTTGACAATAAATAAAATCAGAATTTGTTCGTACTTGCTTGCCTGGGTAAATAAAGATTATAGAAATGTAAAAAAAGAAAAAAAAAAAAAAAAAATTGAAAACCGATACCGATATTTTCCGATATCACATTTTAATGCCGATATCGGCCGATAATATCGGACATCCCTAATATATATATAGGGGCGACAGTGGCTCTGTAGGTAGAGCAGTCGTCTGGTTATCCGGAGGTTCCCGGTTCGATACCCGCTCCTCCCAATCAGCGTGTCGAAGTGTCCTTGAGCAAGACACTTAACCCCGAACTGCTCCCGATGAGCAGGTAGGTTGGCACCTTGCGTGGTCGCCTCCGCCGTGAATGTGTGAGTGAAAGGTGGGTGGTTTACACGGACGAGGGATGTTAAGGTGAGTGAATGGACGTCACCTTAAAAAATCAACTCTTTCCACTCATGCCACGCAGCGTAGGAGCCAAATGTGATCTGAAGTGATCCTTCCTCTCAGCTGGAGATCTCTTCTCCTCTCCTTCTAAAAGTCAAATGTGATCTGAAGTGATCCTTCCTCTCAGCTGGAGATCGCTAGGTAAGTCCCACGATCTGCTCACCCTGTGCATTGAGTTGCTAAACCCTCTTTGCACAGTCGGATCCGATTCCCTCCCGTCCCCCTCTAGGGGGTAGTGATGTGACGATTCATCGATTTGCATCGGTGCGCCGGCATACACGTTCACGATGCGAGTGCACCGGTGGAATAAGTGTGCATCGGCAAAATGTCAGGCTGAACTCGCGATGCATCTTGTTGTAGCGTCTTTGCATCGGTCAAAAACCGATGCATTCATATAATTTGCTCTCATCCACTTGTCAGCAGTGCACTGTGACTGCACACACACACAGCAGATACTATTGCTTCGCTACATAAGGCGAGAGCTGCGTCACAGTTATCAACAAACAGTGGAAGTCGAGGAGACATGAATAGAATTGATCAACATGCTAACGCTAGTAGCCTCTGGCTAATGCCAGTTAGCCGTTCAGCTAACGCTAAACTAGTGTCTAACTAACTAACTAACGTGACTCTGCAACACCAGTACCATTAGTGAGGGGGGGGGGGTATATTGAAGACGCTTGACAACAGGGGTTCAAAGATAACTTCACATTTATTGGTTATTCGTTTCTTAATTATATGGCTTCATGCATCCATCCAGCCTGGCTCCGTGTTGTTGACATAATGCGGCTACGGTCGGAAAGTATAGACGCATCCTAGTGACCTAGTCGTGTGTGTGACATCATCAACTGTCGTCGGCAACTCAGACGGGGAGGGTCTCTCTCTCTCTCTCTCTCTCTCTCTCTCTCTCTCTCTCTCTCTCTCTCTCTCTCTCTCTCTCTCTCTCTCTCTCCTCTCTCTCTCTCTCTCTCTCTCTCTCTCTCTCGTGTGTTTTAGCTAAAGTGGATAGAAAAGACAGTTTATGCAAAAGTATTCTTAGGCACCCAAGAGTTTTTATATAAATTGTCTTACAGTATATTCTTTTATTTTTTATAATAATATAAGCTGCATATAAGGAATACAACCAAATCCTCTGTCATACCATAAAATTGTATCATTATTTTGCATCGTGTTGAATCGCATCGTATCGCCCCGAATCGCATTATGTTGAATCAAATCGTATCGAATCGTATCGTATCTCAACAGGGGGTGAATCGTATCGCATCGCCCGGTGCTTCAAATGTATCGTTAATGTATCGTATCGTTGGCACCGTATCGAGATGCGCATCGCATCGGCCTCAGTGAGGAGATGCACATCCCTACTAGGGGGGTCCCGGGGCTCGGGTCCTCCCCGGTTCTGATGGTTGTGGGGGGCCTCAGCGGGTACATTTGTCGAGCTTCCGCTCTGCTCAGCTCCTGTGTTCCACTATAGTGCAGAGCGTAAGCTATACGATATATAACATACGGTTATCCTATAACCATAGTTATATGAGTATAGCGAGAGCTCTGCACTGACTCACTGAGGACCCTGTGGTCTTCGCCTTCGGTGGTGAAAGACTTGGGAAGGAGCTGTTAGTATGGCCACAACCCCGCTTATGTAGAGGAGCGGATGTGGGTGTGGGTGTGGCCAGGCGGATGGGTGTGTACATGCGAAGACAATTATTCAGTATTAGATTGATAAGGGATAGGGTTCCACTAGAGTGCAGATCGCTCGCTATACTCATATAACTATGGTTATAGGATAACCGTATGTTATTTATATTATATATTATATTGTAGAAATCGTGGGAATAGAGAAACGCACTTGACAACACAAAGCTGTGTGTCATTTATTTCGCAATAGCACAAGTGACAGCTGTCAGAACTATGCTGTGCTAGCTTCTGACAGCTCGTAGTAATCAAACATTTATCAATGAAACCCCACACAGAGCGTCTCCTCTCAGCCCAACCCAAACACCAACCTCCTTAAAGTGAGTGCCCCATCAACACATCAAAACAATACCATGGGGAATTATGTCTCTATAGAACCCACTACAATATAAATATTATATTTATTAAGAAGGTTATTTATTGATTTGCATTTCAGATATTGATTGAAGAGGTGTGTTTCTTTTGTATTTTATTTTTTTATTATTTTTTAAACAAACACATACAAACAGATATACAAACAAACAGATATACAAGCATTGTAAAACAGTGTACATCAGTTAACTCATCGTTTGGATAAATGTCTTATACAAGATATACCCCTAATACCTGCTATCTATTCCCCTACACATATATGCTCCTGCTCGCACCCCCCGCCCTGGACCCCCCCATGGATAATCCATCCATTATCCTTCGCTCCTAACCAAACACTACCATTAAATGCTAGCTTTTATTCTCTCCACCACTTCTAACCACATTGTCAATTTGGATTCATTGAGATCCAAAATTCTTGCTGTAGATATTTCTAGATAAATCACATCGAGATATGTAAGAATCCAGACCTTTCGGCACATTTTTTCCGGTTGAAACATCGTGATGCTATCAGTTTTTTAGCCACTGTAATACCAGCTAAAACCAATCTCTTTTGTTGTATAGGTACTGCATATTCAAAAACATCATTCAGCAGTAATATAGAGGCGTGTACAGGTATATTCAGAATTAAGAGATTTGATAATTGCTGGGTCACTTCTTCCCAGAATATCTTAACTGGTGGGCAGTCCCAATACATGTGCATAAATGTCCCCTCGTCCCCATTTGTACATAAGGAGCATTTGGAGTCTTGTTTAAGACCCATTCTGTTCAGCCTTATAGGAGTCAAGTATGTCCTATGAATATAGTTAAGATTGATTTGTTGATGGTCCGGGTTCCTTGATGCAAGTCGAACATTTGCCCAGGCTTCTTGCCAATCAAAATCTTTTTCTAGGTCTGGTATATCCCTCCTCCAAACAGAGTCTAGGTGGAGGGTTTCATACGAAGCCGTTAGTAATTGATGATAAAAATCTGATACAAAACCTCTCGATGTCTCTCTTTCATAGAAAAATTTGTGGTATCTGTGGTGTGCAATTGGTGTCTTTAATGGAACACCGTGAGTCTTCAAACATAACAATAATTGTGCGTAAAAAAGAAATGTGGAACCGGTGAGATTAAACTTTTTTTCTATTTCATCATAGCTACAAATACCCTGTTTGTTGAAAACATCTCCTAATGTATGTATTAAAGGAGCTCCCGTCTTATACGGAGCTACCGAGAAATCTTGATCCCTAGTTAGACTGGCTGACGCGCCGTTATATTCCTGGTCTCATACCAAACAGTCCTTGTCCCAATGACACAATGCAGGCAGCTTACTTGGAAAATGATATTTATTTGCTTCACCGTGCAAACAGAATATCCTTGTTTTTTGTTCCTTAAACTGATTAAATGATAATGAATATACCTAATTGAATACAAACATTTCGACCTGAGACCTGCGTCGTACGTGCGGTCAAAAACCATTGCCCTTTTCCGGGTCAAAACTCCTCCTCCTACAGGTTTACCTGACGCTTAAATAAAAGAAGCGCCACCTTCTGGTCACATAAATCCACTGCACATTCATCCATTTTGGCCGTTACAGTATGTATGCCTTGCTTTTCCCATCTAGGGAATCTTATAGGTCGTTTTCTAATCAGGAGTGCATTGTTGTTGAATAAGGGAGTATGATTATGCCATTTATGTGGATTAGAATTATTTTTTTGTGTTTCACGCCATATCCGGATCGCATGTGTAATTATGGGGCCAAATTTCAGTTCGCATTGCTTAATTGATATTTTGGTGTATACTATGTCCTGCAGTCTCTGTGGTGCTACTATATTTACTTCTAAATTTCTCCAGGATACTGATGCTTGGGGTTCAAACCAGGTTGTCAGTGGTCTTAAAGTGTACGCCTTAAAGTAGTGGAAAAAATTTGGGATTGCCATCCCTCCGTCGGCTTTGTTTCTCTGTGCTGTGGATCTTTTTATACGTGGTGGTTTAAGATAAGATATTCCTTTATTAATCCCCTTGGGGAAATTCCAGCAACACACGCATACAGCACATCGTCTCATTAATAATTATAACAATCACAATCATTACATTTTTACAGTAACAATGGCACAGCATAAATTCAAACAGACATGTACATTTGTTGACACATGTCATCTACAGAATGCCTGAGACGCCATATGCGAGTCAGGCTGCATCAACAACAGGGTAGTTAAACAAAGTGTCGTTGCGCCAGGTGGGGGAGTCTTAGGATCCACTCCTACAGCACGCATACGTGGCAGCCATCCAGAAACAGTTCTTACAGCGCTCGGCGTAAACACGTGAGGGAAGGAGGTCTGGGTGTGGGTTGGGGGGTGGGGGGGGAGTGTCGAGGCCAGATCTGGAGGGGGGGAGGTGAGGTGTTGGGGAGGGAGGCGCCGCATTCCAGTTGTTATCTCGTCTGACTCCCTTTTTCGAGGCCGCGAGACAGGCAGACCTTGGCATTCCACAGTTTTACACCAGACTTGAGAGTGTGGGGGGGGGGTGAAAGTAGGAGACAATGACCCCTAAAAGCACCGTTCTTGACTCAAATTCGATCCGTCGCGCTCTTAATGTCCTGCGCGACCCCCAGCAGGACTTGACCTCTCAACTGCTCGTCAGATGAATGGACAGCGAGTCGTTTAACAAGTTCCATGTTGGTTTTAATAAGATTCATGTGGGAGACTTCCAGTCTGGCCACAGCTGTCAGGCAGCGGTCCACACGATTATCATCCTTTTGTTCGTCTCTTTTCCCGATTATTCTTGTACAAATCCAGATCCAGATTGCGATCGCTCCCAAGCCAAATAAATGTATATGCGGAAGAGTGTAATTTTTTCCAGTAACCATCTGGAGGGGGTAACGGAAGCATTGAGCTGATGAAGTTGATTCTAGGTAAGACATCCATCTTAACTATTGAAACCCGTGCCTGTACTGAGTTTTTAAGTTTTGACCACCTGTCAAGGTCGCATTTGATTTTATTTTCGATTTCTGTGTAATTGTGTTTCACCGTTTGGCTTATGGTAGGGAATATTTCAACTCCCAAGCATCTAAAGTGTTTAACCATTGGTATTTCCCCTGGAAGACTTGTATTCTCTGCAGGGGCGTTCAGTGGAAGGAAAGCCGACTTTGAGGTGTTTCTATATGGGTGACATGTCCCCATACACAGGGCATACGAGGGCATTCAGTCACCAGGTCTCCACCCAATCCAATGCCTATATGGGAGATTTCCCACAACCTGTTAAGACGGCACTCTCTTACGATAAGACAGCACTCTCTTACGCCACCATCGCCAAAACACCAAAAGAGCATCAAATCACTGACCTCTAGGACCATCATTCAGGTCACCAGTTAGATTAGATTACATTGAAATGTATTGTCATCATACAGCATAAGTACATTACAATGAAAATAAGAGTGGCATCCAACTCGAGTGTAAATGTAACAGTAAAGTGCAATAGTAATATTAATATAGCGATTAAGCTGGGTATACGATATATACATTTGTTCTACTGAGTATAATGCTAATCACATGTATGTACAGAGTTGTAATATATTTAAATTTTTCAAAAATGTTATGTACCCCAGTTGCTATTGCATGCACATATTTGTGTTTTATTACACGTATATATACATACATACTGTCAAAGGTCACAGCCAGCCGGACCAAAGAATGATGACCTCTCGGACACCTGAGGGAACACGCTCTTTCTCACCCCCTACTAGGTTTTGGTCTGAATACCAGAATCCCAGACGGCCAAGCCACGCGTCAAAACGGAGAGGGTCACATCACCATGTCAAGCCCTACTCCAGAAACGCTGAAAATTAAAACATATATCTGTTTGAATCAATGTATTAGATTAAACTTGTTAATAGAATGAGTATGGCCCTGATTTTAAGCGCTGAGCTGGAAGTCAGTGATTATGAAAGATGTCTATTGTATTCTTTTTCCCGACTTGTGTAATACTGTAAAAACTGTAACTTGTGTAAACCATAATATCTTATACAACCCTAAAGAAATGAATAAGAAAGAACCTCTGGTAACCTCTGGTATGTGAGCCGTCAGAATGGAGCCTCTCCAGACGGCCTTGCAGATTACATGCAGGAGCCGAGCAGCAAGTTGGCACAGTTTAACCCTTGCCTACCCTGTCAAAAGGGAAAGCTTTGTACATTCAGAAAACTACATGTAGGATGTATAATGTATGAGGGTTTTACACATGTATGATGTGGAAAAACATTGTAACCCAGGTTTAAAGTATACAAGTACTGTATTGCTATATATTTCTTTATTTTTCTGCTTAAACATACAAGTGTGGTGAGAGGGACTTTCCCAACACAAATTAATTTGTTACTTTTGTAGTTACAGTAACGAAAGGATGGAAGAGGAGGGGTTGTGATTACATATTGTACACTGATTGGAACTGTACTGTCCAAAGGGGTGTAATCTTATGACGTATTTCTGTATTATATAAACATCCCGTGAAACAAGGAGAGGTCACTTTTTCCATTTTGATTTGGGACCTTTCTTTGCTGTAATAGATCCTATAATAATTGTGCATTTCTTTTGTAACTATTGTATTTTTTTATTAAAACTTTTTGAAACTAAATCTTTTCCTTCGTGTTACTTCTTCTAAAAATACTGGTAAGCTATAATGTCACTCTTTTTAGCACCTCATTCAATGTCATGCGGTGTATTGAGACTTGAATAAAGGTCATTTTGGAAGGATACTTCTCCCTAGGATGGTATCCTGTCACTCTTTTTAGCACCTCATTCAATGTCATGCAGTGTATTGAGACTTGAATAAAGGTCGTTTTGGAAGGATACTTCTCCCTAGGATGGTATTCTGTCACTTTCTAAAATGTTAGATTTACACCACAGTACCTGGCGTTTCAGCTTATCTCTCAAAGAGAATAATATATAAAAGTATTGTCATTAGGGCAGACACATGGCATGGATCTATTTCATTTATTATGTATAGATCTTAGGTATAATAAGTACAGATGTCTGTCTTTTCTCTAAAAATAGCAAAAGAAGTAAAGAAGAATCTGTAATCTATTGTATTCAATGTTTTATTCGCCACCCATCCATGGCAACACTATTATCACCGACATCCAAGAAGGGGGATCCCCCGTTGAACGGCCCTTCTAAGGTTTCTCTCCTCCACATCGCCTGTGGTGCTTTTTTCCTAATGCTAGGTTTTTCCTTACCTTCGCTGGGGTATGTCTGGGAGTGTTGCATTTATTAATTTTACATTTATTTTGGATTTCATGGTGGGTTTTTTGTTCTTGATTTATTGGGATGTTTCTTCTTGAATAGTTTAAAGAAGACTTGTCCGGCCCATGGGGACATTAACTTGTGATTTCGGGCTTTACAAATCAATTTGATTTGATTTAATATGCATTTATATGTCCAGTGATACAGGTATAAAGACACTATGGTCAGGCACTCTACTACTGGCCCCTGAGCAGCTAACACTGAAGCGGTTAAAGCTGAGGTGCCTTGCTCAAGGGCACAGCGAGCAGGCACGTGCACACATAGAGCCCAACGGGTGCACAAGCACCTGCCCTTTTGTGCCTGATAAAAAAGTGCCCTTTTTATGCCATGCCATTTTCTTTTTTACCTCCATATAGAGAGAGTGATCTGCAATCTTCTTGGGTTGGGGGTACAATTCCTAACAGGCTCAACCATATGGATAAAAGGTCCATTATTATGTGCATTACACAAACTAAAAACCGATATTACATTACATTACACAAACTAAAAACCGATATTACATTACATTACACAAACTAAAAATCGATATTACATTACATTACACAAACTAAAAACAGATATTACATTACATTACACAAACTATAAACTGATATTACATTACATTACACAAACTAAAAACAGATATTACATTACATTACACAAACTAGAAACCGATATTGTCTGAATTACTAGAAGAAAGAAATGCACCACCTGTCACAATCCTAGGCCCGGTCCTGGCTGGACAGGGCATGATGGTAACATTGGGCAGTGCTCTCCACCTAACATTGGGCAATGCCCTCCACCCAACATTGGCTCTCTGCCTAACATTGGTCTCCTACCCTCTAGTGGCCAGACTAGCCTGTTGGTACAGGCGGCCATTTTGCTCTGGTTCCAAGTAATAGAATTAGTGTCTAATTGTTTATTATCTTGGGCCACTCCTGTTTATGTGTGATGTCACCCCCCTGTTGTGTTGTTGTGTGTCATTGCCGTAGTGTCTAGTTGTTGTTTAGTTTGTCATTGCTTTATTATCGTTGTGTTGTGATTCTGTGTTGGCCAGGTGTTCTTGAGTATTAATTGGTTGTGGTATTTAGGTGTCTGTCTGTCCTCCCTTCCTTGTGGCGACATACCTCCAGTTACCCCCTGTCCCTATCCACGTCGTGTTGCACTGTTTACCTTCTAAGTAAGTGTTTGTTGTTTTGAGTAGTTTGTTAGTAGTTTCTGTATGTTCCTTGTATTGCACTGGATTCTACAGTAAACTCCCTTCTCCAAGCTTCAATCCTCGTCTCTGCCTCCTCCATTCCTTTCCCTTTCTGCATAACTGTATTCTACCTACCCCATTGTAACACCACCTTTGTCTGATAGTAATTTATTAATTTCTTAGGATTTCTTTTGGTCTAATAAATGTTTAAGGTTCTTAGATGGATCCCCTGCTGCCTCCTCCTCCTCCTCTTCCTCCTCATCCTGCTCCTAATCCTCCTCTTCCTCCTCCTCCTCCTAATCCTCATTTTCGTCCTCTTCCTCCTCTTCCTCCTCCTCTTCCTCCTCTTCCTCCTCTTCCTCATCCTCCTCCTCCTCCTAATCCTCCCCCTAATCCTCCTCCTCCTCCTCCTCTTCCCTCCTTCTCCTCCTCCTCCTCCTAATCCTGCTCCTCCTCTTCCTCCTCCTAATCCTCCTCCTCCTCCTCTTACTACTCCTCCTCCTCCTCTTCCTCCTCCTCCTAATCCTCCTCCTCCTAATCCTCCTCCTCCTCCTAATCCTCCTCCTAATCCTTCTCCTCCTCCTAATCCTCCTCCTCCTCCTGCTCCACCTCATCCTCCTCCTCCTCCTCCTCTCCTCCTCCACGGGGAGCGGCGTACTGGCTCATGTTAGGCAGGCCATGCATTATGCAGCAGCTTAGGCCTCTGCGCTGGATCTTCATGTCCTCGGCTACAGTCCACCTGTCGCTGCTCTGGTCGTAGCGCTCCACGTTGGAGGTGGTGGTGAAGCCATTGTAGCCTCCGGCCACGAAGAGCAGGTCGTCCAACACCCCGATGCCAAAGTCGCTGCGGGGGGTGAGCATGTTGGGCAGGGCGCGCCAGGAGTCAGTCAAGGGGCTGTAGGCCTCCACGCTACGCAGGTCGTTTACACCGTCAAACCCTCCCACCTGAGGACAGGACACATGAGAGGGATGTTTTAGTGTGTGGTTAAGGCAGGCAGGCAGGCAGACACTGTATTAATCCACATAGGCAAATGAGGGCATCACAGCAGCATTGCAAGTCAAATGATACATATCTATAGAAATATCTAGTATAAAGCATTTGTCTCCGTGTGCACCGACCACATAGAATTGTCCTCCGTACGCAGCGACTCCCACTTCTTTACGCCTGCTGCTCATGGGGGCGATCAGAGTCCACTGGTTGGTGTCTGGGCTGTAGCACTCAGCTGTGAGCAGACCCTCCGCCCCGTTGAAGCCACCACAGATGTAAACCTGTAATAAGAAAGAATATTCTAATTTAGTTTATATATTCCATTTTATTTCATTCTACTTTAATTGTCTTGTCTGTTAATGTTGATGGACCAAAGGACCAAGACAAAATCCTTGTATGTGCAGCTGACTTGATGAAGACATTTCTGATTCTGAATGATACCCACCTTGCTGTGGAGGGCTGCTGCCCCGGCGCCCCTCCTGCGCTCCAGCATGGGTGAGATCAGTGTCCACTGGTTGGTTTCAGGCTTGTAGCGCTCTGCGGTGTTCAGTTCCTCGTATCCGTCCCACCCTCCCATGGCGTAGATACAGCCGTCCAACACGACCACGCTGACGTAACCGCGGTGTGAGTGCATGGGAGCCGCCTGCAGCCAGCTGCGAGTGACAGGGTTGAACCTGCGCACACTGTTGAGACACTTTACGCCGTCGCCGCCTCCGACGCAGTAGACCAGACCGTGGAGATAAGTGGTGCCGTGGTCGGCCCGGGGACTCTCCGCCTCGACGCTCACATCCATCCATCCACCGGCTCGGATATCGTAAGCCTCCATGCCATTGGTCGGGATGCCGCCACTCCGGCCTCCGATGGCCAAAAGGACCTCCTGTGGCAGGCGTGGGCGGGTCAGGGGGTTTGGGAGCCTGTCGGAGCCAGGGGGGTTCAGGACACTGAGGATGAGGGGCCTGCAGTCGTGGCTGTCCCTCACCACAGGGTTGTTCTGGATGTTGCTCCTGAAGTAGTCAGGCCTCATCAAGCCCATGCGAACCTGGGAAGAGACAAGCAGACAGCGGGTACAACTTAGACATCGGTTGTAGACGGTTTCTGTTGCTAAGGAACAGTTTTGACCCAAATGTTTGAGAACCACTGTACTAGGGAACCTAGTGTTGTTTTAATGTATTGCAATGCACAGTAATACAATTAGTTACCTTGGGCAGCAGCAAAGGGATGTGTGTTTTACGCTCCTCACAGGAGTGGTCGATCCAACGGAGGACGGCCTCGAACACCGTCTCCTCACTCTTCACGTTCAGATCATCCCTCTCGATGATGTCCACCAGTTGCTGCAGGGACAGCTCCACAAACTCCTGTGAGATGCGCAGCATCTCCTCAAAGTGGCACACGATGAAGAGATAGGCCTTGCGCCTCAGGTCAGGGCAGTAGTAGATGTCCGCAAACCTCCAGATGCCGACACAGTTTTCCAGAGACAGCTGGCCTTCTAGGAAGTCACAGCACGCTCCTACTATGCCAGTGACGAGAAGCTGGTCTGCAGCCACCAGAAGCTCTTCCACGTTCTGTGCTGTCACCGGCACAAAGCATGTGTAGGCGTACTCTATGATGAGCTTCATCATACCCGGGGACACCCCAGGGATAGTGTAGACTGGTTTCTCTGAGTCGCTCCAGCGAGTGAAGAGGGTTCTGTGGGATGCAGAGTATAGAGATATCTGATCAGTAAGCAACATTCTATCCTGTATACTAATATATATTCACTGTAGAATTATAGGGTCTTAGCACAGTAGAATTATAGTATCTGTTTACAGTAGAAGTACAGTATAGTATCTGTTTACAGTAGAAGTACAGTATAGTATCTGTTTACAGTAAAAGTACAGTATGGTATCTGTTTACTAACCAAGCTAACCTGAACCAAGCTAACCTGAACCAAGATAAACGTACCTGAAATAGGTGCTGCAGCCACACAGGATTGCCTTGTGGGCGTTAAACTCAGTGCTGTTGACTTTAATAACCACATCACAGAACCTTCCCTCCAGACGCAGCTCATTAAGGATTGTACAGGACATTGTTTCCTTTTCCATGTGGGGATTCTAAAATGGTATCTACAGTATATATTCAAGCTTACAGACAAATAGCCGGAAACAACAAGTGATATCTTCACTTGTCTACTGAGATCTGAGATCTTCTGAGAGAATTGTTGAATATATACTGTACACAAATGTTCTAGAATGTGCTATTATGACATCATACTGTGCCCACAAATGTTCTAGAATGTTCTATTATGACATCATACAGGGACATCACAAATGTTCTAGAATGTTTGATTATGACATCATACTGTGACATCACAACGGAACATGTTTGAGTTCTATTTGAATAATTTAAATAATATGTTGACATTAAAAAAGAACAAATAAAATGATAAAAAAAACTACATAAAACAATGATACAAATTATAATAAAATATTTAAGTAAAATGTATAGAAATAAAGAAAAATAAGACAATGAAATAAAGATAATAATTAATTTAAAAGCTATTAAAAATGTACGTTTTGAGCAGTGCCAACCGAGTCTGCTGTCCTAACCAGTGTTGGGCAAGTTAC
The DNA here is from genome assembly GCF_963971535.1 of Notolepis coatsorum. Taxonomy (NCBI): domain Eukaryota; kingdom Metazoa; phylum Chordata; class Actinopteri; order Aulopiformes; family Paralepididae; genus Notolepis; species Notolepis coatsorum. The sequence continues at coordinate 150,456,711 of NC_140172.1, read as the reverse complement.
GTTTAAAAAGTAACTAGTTACAGTTACTAGTTACTTCTTCCAAAAATTAACTAAATTACTTACGCAGTTACAAATTATAAAAGTAACTAGTTACTTCAGAAAGTAACTATTGCATTACTTTCAAGTAAATTTTTTACATAAACAACATACACAAATCTAAACTATTTTAATGTTGCTGTGGGACAAAGTGAGACTAGCCTCCAATCAAATGCCATGTATGTAGATATTATAATTACTATGTTTATATAGTGGATCATACAAATACAAACACAATAGATGTTTTGGAACTTTTGATATGTATTGCCCCTCAACAGGGCCCTGTTTCATGTACGTGGTTCAACTAAGTCGATCAACATGTCCATTATCCAGCTTCAGTTAACCCGATGTTCAAAGCCGGGATTTTCCTGTTTCACAAAGGAGGATTCAGTCTCGTTAACTCAAGCCAGACTTGAGAGTCAGGCTCAAGTCAGGCTAGATGCGCGCTCCCGTTTTAGGTGGAAAGCCAGCACGTATCGATGGCAGAGACCCTGATTCTCAACGGCATTGATTGATTAATTGATTTAAGACTTTATTGACAGATTGCAATAGGCTCAATCGCCTCGCCGACAAGTTAAATGCGTTATCTATAGGCTAATTCTAAGTCCCTCATTACCTCAATCAATCAGATTATATTTCTTTAAACTTGCCTGCTGGATTGAATAATCAAATGAGATCTTGCTAGCGAAAATAACTAGTTAACTGTTATACAGAATTACGAGACGGCTTTCTTGCCCATTGATTGATGTATAGTCAATATTTAACTTATCTCCAATGTGGTCCAACGGGTTGTTCTTTTGACTTCCACACGGACGACCCGGGTTCAAGACCGGGGTCCTTCTTTTTGCAATATAGGAATAATTCAATTTGGTGCACGTTGAGAGCTATATAAAGAATGACATCCTCAATGCATGTAGATTTATAATATTTTAACTTAAAACCAGGCTACTTTGGCGTATAATCATTAATATTATATTCAAAAAAATCATATTGGAAACACGGGGATTTGAACCCCGGTCGGTGGATTGGGAGGCTTGAGCACTGCCGCTGGGCCACTGGGCCAGATGGGATAAATTCATTGTTTATACATTAATGAACGAGAGACCCGTGTTTAGAATATCCTTTGTTTTGAATGAAGTTTATCTCTTTATCCTCATTCATTAATGTGACGTCAACGGCTCATTCAATTTCTCAAATCCGTCAAACAGCGCATCTCATCAGACATCTTAATCCCAGTTACAATTAAAATAACCACATCATGTGTACATCGCACGAGCGAGCGCCACCGTCGCCACGGTATATATAACGTGCATTATTTAGGACAAAGTGAATTTAATATCAGCATTTTGGGTCTATTTTACATTTCAAAAGCCCCCTCTGGAAGAATGGAGCACAAAAACGTAATTCAGAATGGTATAATGCAGATCGTAGACTGTGGGAATAGTTTCAGGAAACGGGCTGTCACTTCTTTGCGGGGGCGTGGCGATAGTTCAGGCTAACTTGAACTTGAACTCTGCTTTCGAGCAGGCTCAAACTTTTGGATATGTTGTCATGGTGATTTGGGAAATCCACGTACATGAAATCGGAAAGTCAGGCTAACCCAGTTATCCAGCTAAAGTTATCCGGCTAACTCGGTTATCCCGGTACATGGAACGGGGCCCAGGCCACAACTGGACAACATTAAATTATGCTTGTTAAGCACCATACCAAAAATAAATAACAAATATACTGATTGATTGAACATTTTAATTAACAGATTGCAGAATGGGTACAGTACAGTACAGCTCAATACACACAATTGTTAAGGGGATGCAGACCAGAGACTTTCGTCTTGTTTACATCAGGGTCCCCCATTTTCAATTCATTTTTTTTTTTTTTTTTTTTTATTATTGCAAAACAAAAATTATTAAAAGTCAGTACTCAACACATAATGCATAATGAAACTAACAGTCAAGGTGATTAAAATTACATGCAAGTACAGAAACAAGATAAAAAAAGTCTATAATAACATTTTAACCGTATACAGTGTATATCCAGCGAAATTACAAGTATATAAATGTTTATATAGAACATACCCCTAATACCTATTTTCTAAAACCCTACACATTATGCTCCAGCTCGAACCCCCCCCTCCCGGACCCCTCCTTGGATAGTACCTCCATTATCCCTCACTCCTAACAGACACCACCATTATAAGCTAGCTTTTATTCTCTCCACCACTTCTACCCACATTGACATTTTGGATTTGTTGAGACCCAGAATTCTTGCTGTAGATATTTCTTGATATATCACATCGAGATATGTAAGAGACCAAACTTTCCGGCACATTTTTTCCGGTTGAAACCAGCTAACCAGCAGTTTTTTAGCTACTGTGATACCCGATAAGACCAATCTCTTTAGCTGTGGATTTACTGCAAACTCAAAAACATCATTTAAAAGCAATACAGAGGGGTGTACTGGTATATTCCAAGATACGAGTTTTGATAATTGATGGGTCACATCTTTCCAGAATGCCTTAACTGGTGGGCAGTCCCAATACATGTGCATAAATGTCCCTTCGTCTCCATTTGTACATTGGGTGCATTTTGAGTCTTGTTTCAGGCCCATTCTGTTCAGTCTTATAGGAGTCAAGTATGTCCTGTGAATATAGTTAAGATTGATTTGTTGATGGTCCGGGTTCCTTGATGTAAGATGGACATTTGCCCATGCTTCTTGCCAATCAAAGTCACTTTCCAGGTCTGGAATATCCCTCCTCCAGACAGTGTCTAGTTGGAGGGTTTCATACGAGGACGTTAGTAATTGATAATAAAAACCTGAAACAAAACCTCCCAATGTTTCTCTTTCATAGAAAAATTTGTGGTATCTGTGGTGTTCAACTGGTATGTGTAATGGAACACCGTGAGACCTCAAACATAGGCGTAACTGTATGTAAAAAAGCCATGTGGACTCGGTGAGGTTAAACTTTGTGCATATTTCTCCATAACTACAGAAGCCCTTTTAAGACATGCATGACATATATATATACAGATACTATATATATATATATGTCATGCATGTCTTAAATGTCACGATTAGATTAGTTTAGATGATTAGATTAGATTCTTATATCTGTATGTTGTGTATGTCATAAATGTCATGAATTGAAAATGGGGGACCCTGATGTAAACAAGACGAAAGTCTCTCTGGTCTGCATCCCCTTAACAATTGTGTGTATTGAGCTATCAATCAGTATATATATCTGAGCACCTAAAGACTGTGCTATTAAACCAGGAAGTGCAGCACTGTTGATAAGGCTGTAGCCTCCACTACTGTAGTGCCCTGCGCTGCAACACAACTAACACAAGAGTGAACAAAAAATGCTCATGGACTGTCTGTCGTTGACTGCTCGCTTGTGTTGTTCGTTGGTTTGGTTTTGGATTATTTGGGCTCGCCAAACAAACTATCAAAACGTACACGGAACCGCGGTCTGTCGTTAACTGAGTCGCTTGTGTTGTCGCTGTGTGTCAGCCACTGGATTATTTCGAACACCCGCCCACCTCTACCTCTGATTGGCTTACCATGACATTTTACTCAACCTCAGCCAATCGCGCACTGCCAATTAACCAAGGAAAAAAAGTATTGCTTCTCAGCGCAGAGATCTGTCTGATCTGAAAAAAACAGCTTCAATCATAGTAACGCACTGCATTTTTTGGCAGTAACGGTAACAGCGTTATTAAGATTGGAAGAGTAATCACTGGATGTCACAGTATGATGTCATGATAGAACATTCTAGAACATTTGGGATGGCACCGTATGATGTCATAATAGAACATTCTAGAACATTTGTGATGTCACAGTATGATGTCATAATCAAACATTCTAGAACATTTGTGTAGGGTAACAATTCTCTCAGTTCTATAAAAGTCTGGTAGAGTTGGGAGTCTCTTCCTTCTCTCTTAAATCTCTCTTTGGCATGGATAATGAGAACCACCAGCTGATCACAGAGGCAGTGCTGACATTTCTGCATGCTTCAGAGTTGTACCAGAGGATATAGCGTTACTGTATTTATTAGTATTGGACAGGCAAGAGGAGCAGAGAAGAAGGAGATAGTGTGTTTTGAAGATGAGAAGAAGAAGAGGGTAAACAATCAAAAGTTGGTTTACCAGAGGCCTAACTATGGCACACCACTAGCGTAGTATAAGAACTGAGGAGGGCAGTAATACGCCTGCGGGAAATTCAAAAGAAGAACTAAAGAAGAAGAAAGAAGAAGAATATCTCAGATCTCAGAAGACAAGTGAAGATCTCACTTGTTGTTCCCGGCTATTTGTCTGTAAGCTTGAATATATTCTGTAGATACAATTTAAAATCCCCACATGGAAAAGGAAACAATGTCCTGTACAATCCTTAATGAGCTGCATCTGGAGGGAAGGATCTGTGATGTGGTTATTAAAGTCAACAGCACTGAGTTGAATGCCCACAAGGCCCTCCTGTGTGACTGCAGCGACTATTTCAGGTAAGCTTGGTTCAGGTTAGCTTGTTCAGCTTAGCTTGGTTCAGGTTAGCTTGGTTCAAGTTAGCTTGGTTCAGCTTAGCTTGGTTTAGGTTAGCTTGGTTCAGGTTAGCTTGGTTCAGGTTAGCTTGGTTCAGCTTAGCTTGGTTCAGTTTAGCTTGGTTCAGGTTAGCTTGCTTCAGCTTAGCTTGGTTTAGGTTAGCTTGGTTCAGGTTAGCTTGGTTAGTAAACAGATACTGTAACTGAGGGGTACAATTCCCTGACTGTATTGAGAGTATGGTATCATTAAACCACTACTTAGTTATGTACTTTAATTACTGGCCATACAGTACACGGTATATCTGGTGAACACCCACACAAGAATACGGCTTGACAAAGAAAGTTCTATTTAGAGGTATTTATTATTAGAGCAGCAACGATAGGTTACAGATTGAGAATTATGAATGCGCTTATATGGCGAAGAACACTTAAGTAAGTCAAGAGCGTAAGTCCATGAGCATAATAAGATGGGTATAACTGACGCCACCTGTAGCATAAGAATTACATAAGGCACACTCGTAGTCAGCTGGAGATACTAAGGGGTTCCCTCCGGTTGTAAGCCAGCAGGGGAGAGGAATGTTCGGGAGCAAAGTCTGGATCAACACGGAATAACGAGGCTCCAGATACAGGAGCCAGTGCAGTAATCCCTTGGTCCGTAGACAAAGCAACAGCTATACTCCAGTATGCACGACAGCATGGATGAAAGCTAGCCAGCCTCTGTGGTCCGAGAGGCGGGCTCGATGGTGCTCCTCACAGGGTAGATCCCACACAGCAGTGGGGTAGACGGTTCTCTGCTCCAGCAGCCACAGTACCAAAGCAATATAATCCAGCCGGAAAAGGCTCTGCATTCGCCGGTGTAGGTTCTCCGGTGTACATATCCAACGGTTCTCGTCTAGGACTCCTCGGATGGCGGCACGAGTTTAGGCCGCCCAGCCTGGATAAGTGCACTAGCTAGAGTACGACGAACCGGTGGTAATGATGGTCACTGTAGAACGGTAGCCGCACGATACACTATAAATAATAGACTATTACTTCACAATAGAATAAGTCAAACTCGACGATACAGCGTTAAACTCTGACACTTTAGCTATCTATTCGCACGCGGTTCTCAAGGCTCTATTTAGGGGCAAATAGGCCCACTTCACAGCATGTTGTATCGTGGTGAAGGCTTCAACGTTTTGGTCTAAGTGCTGCTGTATCCACCTGCGACGTATTTATACGTAAGGTGAATAATCTAGTGCCAACCTCAGTTCTGTCTCGTATTACTGCGCAAACCTGGACATGTTGAGACATGTCTTGGCGGTGGCTTTGAACTTGCCATTGGGGGTATGGCCGTTGGCGCCTAGGGGTCGCTGTCCAATAGGAGAACGAATATTATGGTCCGGCCTGTACCTAGGTAAAGGGATATTCCGTGTATATATACAAAGAATATACAAGGGATATCAGACGATATACAAATATTATACAATATATCTCAAGTAATAAATATATATATTCGGTTTAATCTGACCCTTTGTAACAGCCGCCTCCTAATTAGTCCGCACCTAATTAGATAAGCAGAGACAGATTAACCGTCTTGTCCGCTACTTAATGTCCGTTGTGAGGAGTAGGGCAATTCACAAAGTCAGTGGGTCATGGTCGTCATCAGGGGAGTCAGGGAGCCTTGGCAACTCTATCAGCCTCGCCACGGGTCGGGTGTATGTCCGTCCCTGGACGAGAACTTCTGCCGCTCTGACCTTTCCGTCGGCACCAGTGATCACTTTGCTTACGCGGCCGGCCGGCCACATAGCTCGGGGTAGTGACTGGTCTATGATCATGACGACTGTGCCCTCCGTCAAATTGTCTCTTTCTTTTACCCATTTCTGGCGGGTCTGTAGAGACGGTAGATAGTGGAGGAGGAAACTGTTCCAAAACTTGTCAGCCAATACTTGACTGTACCTCCACATTCTTCGGCCGTTCGCTTCCTCAGGTCTGTACACTGTCTGTGGGAGCGCGGGGTCCAGCCGCCCCATCAAGAGAGTGTTGGGGGTAACTGGGTCGACATCTGCTACATCACTTGAGACGTAACCGAGGGGCTTTGAGTTCAATACTCCCTCGATCTCTGTGAGGACTGTCGTGAGGACTTCTTCCGCCACGGTCTGGGCCCCAAGCACGGCGTACAGGGCTGTCTTTATTGAACGTACTTCTCGTTCCCAGGTTCCCCCGAAGTGAGGGGCGTTCGGGGGGTTAAACTGGAAATCAATCTGAGAGGGAGCGAGGTGGGTCTTAAGTTCTGGGCCCATAGCTTGGAAGCTCTCTCTCAGCTCTCTTTCTCCGCCTTTGAAGTTTGTCCCGTGATCAGACAATAATATAGACGGTTTTCCTTTCCACGCTGTGAATCTCCGGAAGGCCATAAGGAATGAGTCCGTACTCATGGTTGGAAGGAGTTCTATGTGTATCGCTCGGGTGGTCATGCATTTGAATACAATACCCCACCTCTTCTCCGTCCCTCTTCCTTTCTTCACATACAGCGGGCCGAAGCAGTCCATACCGGTGGAGTGAAAGGGCTTGTCGCCGAGTCGGAGGCGACAGGGAGGTAGGTCAGCCATCCTGGGTATACTGGGCTGTGCTCGCCACTTGCGACAGTCTAGACAGGTCCGCTGGAAGCGTCGTACTGCTTCTCTTCCTTGCAGTATCCAATAGCGACGTCTGATCTCAGCGAAGACTCTCTCTGCCCCAGCGTGGTGCACGTCCTCGTCGTATTTCTTTATGATGAGCTCTGTGACCTTTTGTCGGCTGTTGAGAACTATAGGGAACTTGACGTCATCCGTTGTGTCCGGGGCCCTTCTCAGACGACCACCCACTCTGATGAGATCATGGGCGTCGCGCTCAGGGGCCAAGTGGAGCAGTCTGCTGTCTGACGGGACTGGCTTTGATCCCTGCAGACAGTCTAGCTCGTCGGGGAACAAGTCTCTTTGGGCTCGCTGTAGCAGAAGGAGTTCTGCTTCTTCGTAATTAGCTGCATTAATGTCAGTAGTGGAGGGAACCTCAGGGTGGTGCCACAGGAATGTCTTTAACTGCGCACTCTCAAGGGTGGGGCAGTCGTCTATGTTGGGGTCTGTGGGGACTGGTGTGTGCGTCAACCCACAGAACATAGATTTCTTCATCTCTGCCTCCTCTTGACTAGCCTCCCGTGGGGTGGGGTTAGGCCACTCTTCTTCCGGGAGCTTGAGGAACTCGGGACCGTCACTGTAGATATTGTGACGTGTGAGGTCATCCAGGGACATTCCCCGTGTGATGACGTCTGCTGGGTTCTGTTTTGTGTCCACGTACCTCCAGCATGCTGATTCTGTTAGCTCTTGGATCTCTGTGATTCTGACTCCCACGAAGACCTTGTATCTACACGAATCGGACTGGATCCATGTGAGTACGGTCATGGAGTCTGACCACAGGATTGTTCTTTGCACCGGGATGGTGAGTTCACGTTGGATTAACGTGGCAAGTTGCGCTCCTACTAGGGCTGCGCAGAGCTCTAGACGCGGGATCGATTGTTGCTTGCGGGGGGCTATCCTTGAACGAGCCAGGATGAAGGCGGTATGTATTTCTCCTCCCTCCTCTCGGGCCCGCAAGTAGGCCACCGAACCGTAGGCTACTTCTGAGGCGTCGCTGAAGACGTGCAGGTCCATCTGGCACGTCTCCAGCCGCACTGTGGGTGGGAAGTAGCTGCGGCGTATGTTGACACCTGGGAGCGAGTTGAGTTCTGTTTCCCACTCTCTCCATGTGGAAGCAAGGTGGTCGGGTATGGGGTCGTCCCAGCCCTGGTCCTTGTCCCACAGCTCTCGCACAATCATTTTTGCCCTGGTGGTGTAAGGTAGAATACATCCCAACGGGTCATATTGTCTGGCGAGTATTCTGTATACACTCCGTCTGGTGGTCGGTAGTGAAATCGACCATCCCTGCTCCTTGGTCAGGGGTGTGTGTCTATAATGGAGCGAGTCTGTTTTGAAGCGCCAGACTAGTCCTAATGTCATTTCTTGGGCTTCACCTGGGATGGTCGCCATCCAGGTCTCGCTGCTTGCTGCCTTGTTCTCTGGGGAGAGGCTACGCAGTACTTGAGGGTCGCTGCTGGCCCACTGCCGGAGATCAAAGCCGCCTTTGATCAGGGAGGCGCGGAGCTTGAGTAGGAGGGCCTCTGCCTCTTCTGGCGTCGAGACGCTTTGCAGACAGTTGTCCACGTAGAAACTCTTCTCTACACTTTGTCGGACCTCCTCGTCAGCTGCTGGGTCCTCTGCGACATGTTTTTGCAGTGCGAACGTAGCACAGCATGGGCTGCATGTGGTTCCGAAAGGGAGGACCTCCCATTGATAGATGGATGGTTGCTCATCCCCGATCCTCTCTCTCCATAAGAACCGCAGCAGGGGCTTGTCCTCTTCCACTAGTCGCACCTGCAGGAACATCCCTTTGATGTCGCCGCTGATGGCCACCTTGTTCTGGCGGAAACGTAGCAACACGCCTAGTAGAGAGGGGCCGAGTGTTGGACCGGGCAAGAGTTCTTTATTCAGATTCTGTAATCCGATCTGGTAGCTGCAGTTAAACACAATACGATCCTTGCCGTTGTGGTGGACCTTGTGGTGGGGCACGTACCATGATTCGGTCGTCTGATCGGCCTCTTGAATGTCAATTTTCTTTATGTGTCCCGCTGTGATTAGCTTGTCAATCTCAGCGCGGTACACAGTGGCTTGAGCGGGGTCTCTGGCTAGACGTCGCTCGGTGTTCAGTAGATATCGCTCCGTCGCTTCTTTTGAGGCGTGGAAGGTGGGCATACCCTCTCGCCTCAAGAGTGGAGTTGCGTATCTCATCATTCCATTGACCTCGACTCTCTTTGTCCTCTGCTCGAGGAGGGCTATGGCATAAGTGTCTTCCTTTGAACGAATGTGTTTCTTTTCGTTCTTAAAGGGCATTGTCTCTAGTGTCCATAGCCTCTCGACGTGCTGTAAGAGGGTGGTGTCTTCTTCTGTCATTCTGGAGTGGAGGCAGCAAGTGGCTGCTGGTCGGTTGGGAGACCTGGAGAGGGGGCCTTGTAGTGTCCATCCTAGGCGGGTCTCGACTGCTGCTGGACAGCCTCTGGGCCCGATGTGGACCCGGTCCGTTGGGACGATGAGGTGTGCGTGGTCGGATCCTATGAGCAGGGTCGGGGTGGCGCCGTCGATGAGCGGTATAGGTAGTTGGCGTAGGTGCACGTATTTTTCCATCAGCTTGGGGATGGGGTAGGTGTACCGTGACAGGCCTATGTCTTGGCTGGTGAAAGCGTTAGTAATCCTATACTGCCTCTCTGGCTGCCCGCTTGCTGCGATAGTGAAGGAGACGTTTTCACCCTTTATTGTCTTCAGGTCTCTTCTTATAGTACGAATTGTCATCGTTTCTTCGCTCCCCCGCAGACCCAGCTGGGCTGCGGCGGATGCGAGGAGGAGAGTCTTTTCTGACCCGTCGTCAAGGACGGCGTAAGTGTCCAGGACCTTGTCCTCGTAGCTTAATATCACTCGGACCACTTTCAAGAGCACTCGGGAGCTCCCGCTGCTGGCGGGGTCGATATACATGACGCTTACTCTGGTGCTGCTTGGGGGTGCGAGTTTCTTCCTGTTGCTGTCATGCAAGACGTCCAAGTGGGCGCCGTCACACCTGCTGCACCTCTTCTTCAAGCGGCACTCGGCTGCCATATGGCTGCGCGCACAGCGGTAACAGCGGCGGTTGGCTTTGATCCATTGACTCGCCTCGTCGGCGGTCATCTTCCTGAAAGTGTCACATTGTGACAGCCAATGTTCTTTCTCGCAGTACTGGCATACAATCTTCCACTTCTCTTTCGTCGAGGGGGTGTTGTGGTTCTTGTTCCGCGGTACTGATTCGGCTTGGTGCATGACGGTCACCAGCCGGCGGTTATCGCTGGATCTCCGAGGTCCATCTCTTGGGCTTGGTCCACTCCGCACGAACGTATCCAGTCGTAGGCTGCTGACTTCTCTCGCGAGGAAGTCGGCCAGGTCTAGGAGGGATGGCTCGGGACCGTCGGGATCACGGTGGTCTCTCTGCCGCCTAAAGCGCTCTTGGCGGGCTGGAGGGAGCTTCTCTAATATCCTTTCTACATTAGAGTTAGCATACAGTTCGTGTCTACCTTTTTCCTTTTGGGACCCCAGCATCCCTACCAGGGATTGTACCTTGATAGATAGGTCATCCAATGATCGATTGTCTGTGGCTGGGGGGAGACGGTCAATATTCCTTATTTCTTGTATCACGTAGTCCCATATGCGTCCATAACGCTGGTCGAGGGCTACTAGAGCCGCGGTGTATGGGGTACTTGAGTTGGAATATGCCAGCGCTATATTATGCGCTCTGGGCACCTTGAGATGCTTGAGGAGGATAGCATATTTGTACGACTCATCAGGGACGTTGGACATCATAGTCTCTAAGCACATCCGTAATTCCGTGTACTGTGCTCTGTCCTCATGCGTAAAATCCGGGAACGTCGGTGTGCCAAGGTACGATGCCATGGATGGCTGGCACATCGGTGAGCGTTGGGGGAGAGGCCTCCTGGGCGAGTCTCCCTGTACGTGTTGTCGTGGGCTGGTACTTGGAGGGTACCAAGGCCCGGGTACCCAGGTGCTGTTCCTCGGGGCTGGCTGTGCGTCAAACTCACCCTTGAGTTGAGTCGGGGGTCTGTAGCGCAGGGCCTCGGGGGTAAAGTCTGGGCTGTACTGGACCTCCTGGTCCTGTGGAGTACGATGCTGCTGGTGGGCTTGACCTTCCTCCTCTTCCTCTTCCTCTGCTAGGTCTTCTAGGTCTTGAAGTCGTCTATTCAGTCTCTCGGCGGCATAGGCCGGTTCTTCCCGGTTGCTGGGTCTCGTATGGACCGGTCGGGGAGGGGGTTCGGAGACGTGGATAGGCTCTTTCTGTTGGCCGGGCTCCGGGTCACTTGGTCGGGTAGGGGAAGGTGCCCTAGACCCGGGGTCTCAAACTCGCGGCCCGCGGGCCAATTGCGGCCCGCGGGATGATATTTTGCGGCCCCCTACTGGACATCAAAGTGTAGTGTTAATGCGGCCCGCGCGCAACTGTTTGCCGAGTCGTTGCGCGAGAGTTGGAAGTTTTATTTATTTTATAAATTGTAGGCTACCATAGCGCAGGCTCATGACAGCAACGTTATGTTAGTGACTTGGTTGAAACGTGATTCCAGAGTGATATCAAGTAAAGTGGAAGCAAATGCATCCTCGCTATCTCCTCTGACTGCGAGCAGTGCTCTGCATGTCCGCACTGCCACTGCCTGTGTCTGTGTACGAGTCTGGTCCAATCACATACGCGTCCCGTCAGCGTTTTTCCCCCTCACCCACAGTCTGCGAATCAGAGGCAGAGTAGGGGAGTAGGGCGGGTCTTCACGGACTGCATGTCGTCTCTCTCTTTCAGTTCAAGTCAGAGCAGAGTTGACGGCGCATCTACAGTAAACTCGCTCCCAGTTTTATCTCCGTGAGATAAATGTAGCTATTAGCCTATTTTCGCCAGCAGGCAGCCAGCAGAAAAATATGGCATTTTCAAAGATGGTCAGTAAAAGAAAAGTCGACTGCAATTCAAAGGTGAATGGAGGGAAAAATATGCGTTCATCCTGAGTCCCAGCCAGGGGCCTAGCTGGAGATTCTGGGGCATTTATTTATTGATAACCTCCCCCCCCCCCAGCTACTCCCCTGGTCCCAGCACCAAACCAATTATGTGACTATATGCCAAGAAACGGTAGCTATTTGAAAATAATGTATGACTGAAGTGATGGAGACCATGTTTGAAGGCAAACAAAAGCAAATCCCCCTCAGATCGCACAGCAACCAGAATAACTGAAATACTGGCTGGTGATTTGATTAAACAGCTTTGATAAAATAAAAAAAATGTACAGTGCATTTCCATAGCTGTGGATGAGTCCACTGACACCACTGAGAAGCCTGAATAACCGTTCATGTTCTGAAGAAATTTTCATGTTCTGAAATGTTATTGCTAAAGATTGAGAAGATTGGATCAGTTGTACTTTTTTTTTGAATACTTGAAACACTTTTTTTGTGGAATATTTGATGCGGCCCAGCCTCACCCAGACTCTACCTCCAGCGGCCCCCAGGTAAATTGAGTTTGAGACCCCTGCCCTAGACCCTTGTCGTGATGATGCCCTGGAGCTCCGTGCGGAGAGAGGGGGTGTCGCCCTGGCAATCAATTGCTCCATTATCTGCGCCTGTAGCCGGTCACGCTCTGCTTTGCGCTTGATGTGAGCGATGTCGCGCTCTGCTTCGCGCTGGGCTTGGGCTGCGTCGCGCTGTGCATTGGCGGCGGCGCGCTGTGCATCGGCGGCGGCGCGCTGGGCATCGGCGCGGTCTCTTTCAATATTCTCTTCCGTCTGGAGGCGTCTGGTCTCCAGGCGTATGCGGTCGTCTTCACTCCTTTGCTGCGCCTGGAAGCGCTCTCGCTGGGTTGCAGAGTGTTCGCGTTCACTAAGGGCTTGCGCTTGGAGTTGCGCGTGAAGGCGCTCTCTTTGGTCTGCAGATTGTTCACGCTCACTCAGTTGTTGAGCCTGCAGGCGTTCTCTTTCCATGGTAGAGTGTTCGCGCTCACTTAGTTGTTGCGCCCGGAGGCGCTCTTGTTCCATGGAAGAATGTTCGCGCTCACTAAGCGTCTGTGCTTGGAGTCGATCGCGTTCAGTGGAGGCTGCCAGGGTGGCGATGAATGCCTGCGCCAGCATCTTGTCCGCTTCGCTGGGGGAAGACACTGATGGAGGTGATCGGCTTCTGACAGTGCTCGTTGGAGATCTGTTCTCTTGGCGCGCCCCGAGGTCTATCTCATGGACGCGCTTCTCTTCTGGTAGTGGGTCGGGTTCCGTCCCTGGAGCGCTTTCTTTATCCTGGAGCTCTCCGGGGACCGTCCCGTTGACGTTGTCTGGGGGTATAGTCATGTCATGTCCCTCCTGGTCCCCCCCGTGAGCTTGGTCAGTTACGTTAGAACCCACTAGGGTCTCTACTGGCAAGGTCGCCTGGTCGTTAGGGTTTGACATGTTTTTACTATCCGCTTTTCCCGCATTTAACGTCTGTATAAAGCTAGGTATTAGACTGGCAGCGTAGTCCTCTAGGTAAGGAGGTGGCTGACGTCTGCACTGCGGGCGTTCTAGCTTAGGAGAGCCGTTTGTGGAGTGTTCACCGCTGGCCATGGTTAATATCAATATTATATTTAGATATTACACTATAATATCTCCGGCTCGAAGGACCAATTGTAACTGAGGGGTACAATTCCCTGACTGTATTGAGAGTATGGTATCATTAAACCACTACTTAGTTATGTACTTTAATTACTGGCCATACAGTACACGGTATATCTGGTGAACACCCACACAAGAATACGGCTTGACAAAGAAAGTTCTATTTAGAGGTATTTATTATTAGAGCAGCAACGATAGGTTACAGATTGAGAATTATGAATGCGCTTATATGGCGAAGAACACTTAAGTAAGTCAAGAGCGTAAGTCCATGAGCATAATAAGATGGGTATAACTGACGCCACCTGTAGCATAAGAATTACATAAGGCACACTCGTAGTCAGCTGGAGATACTAAGGGGTTCCCTCCGGTTGTAAGCCAGCAGGGGAGAGGAATGTTCGGGAGCAAAGTCTGGATCAACACGGAATAACGAGGCTCCAGATACAGGAGCCAGTGCAGTAATCCCTTGGTCCGTAGACAAAGCAACAGCTATACTCCAGTATGCACGACAGCATGGATGAAAGCTAGCCAGCCTCTGTGGTCCTAGAGGCGGGCTCGATGGTGCTCCTCACAGGGTAGATCCCACACAGCAGTGGGGTAGACGGTTCTCTGCTCCAGCAGCCACAGTACCAAAGCAATATAATCCAGCCGGAAAAGGCTCTGCATTCGCCGGTGTAGGTTCTCCGGTGTACATATCCAACGGTTCTCGTCTAGGACTCCTCGGATGGCGGCACGAGTTTAGGCCGCCCAGCCTGGATAAGTGCACTAGCTAGAGTACGACGAACCGGTGGTAATGATGGTCACTGTAGAACGGTAGCCGCACGATACACTATAAATAATAGACTATTACTTCACAATAGAATAAGTCGAACTCGACGATACAGCGTTAAACTCTGACACTTTAGCTATCTATTCGCACGCGGTTCTCAAGGCTCTATTTAGGGGCAAAGAGGCCCACTTCACAGCACGTTGTATCGTGGTGAAGGCTTCAACGTTTTGGTCTAAGTGCTGCTGTATCCACCTGCGACGTATTTATACGTAAGGTGAATAATCTAGTGCCAACCTCAGTTCTGTCTCGTATTACTGCGCAAACCTGGACATGTTGAGACATGTCTTGGCGGTGGCTTTGAACTTGCCATTGGGGGTATGGCCGTTGGCGCCTAGGGGTCGCTGTCCAATAGGAGAACGAATATTATGGTCTGGCCTGTACCTAGGTAAAGGGATATTCCGTGTATATATACAAAGAATATACAAGGGATATCAGACGATATACAAATATTATACAATATATCTCAAGTAATAAATATATATATTCGGTTTAATCTGACCCTTTGTAACAGATACCATACTGTACTTTTACTGTACACAGATACTATACAGTACTTCTACTGTAAACATATACTATACTGTACTTCTACTGTAAACGGATACTATACTGTATGTTACAAAGGGTCAGATTAAACCGAATATATATATTTATTGACTGAGATCCCATGTATAATATCTGCATATCGTTTGATATCCCCTGTATATTCCTTGTACAATATATACGGAATATCCCTTTACCTGGTAGCAGGACAGACCATAATATTCATTCCCCTATTGGAAGCGATCCCCTGGCGCCAGGTACCGAGTAAAGCCTTACCCCCTCGAGCTGACTTGAAAGCTACCGCCAGGACTTGCCCAAACATGCCCGCTTTTCGCCCACGGCTACGAGACCGAGAGGCGACAGAAATGAGATAGGCACTATTTGTCCACCGTGGATATAAATATGGCGCAAGAATACAGAACCCCCCTTGCAGTTCCCTTTCAGTTCGCCTTCAGTTCAGTCTGGTTCAATTACCGAGTAAAGCCTTACCCACTACGCAACGTGCGGTACAGCAGGGCTCGTATCGCCCCAATATAGTCTCGTGTTATCCTAAATACGTCTGTTTGTCGTATCGTTCTCTATTCCTTAGTAAACCTTCATTACGAGTCAAAGACCACGTGGAGTGAGTAATTGTGCGTCGACATAGAGCACTTATTGCCCGTGCTAATAGTATAGTAACGTCAAGGTCAACCGTGCACTACCGCACCGGAGAGGATATCTACACCGGAGCAGCAGCACCACGGGGGATTTACACCCCGCCCGCAGTGCCACTCTCCGGGCAAGGATTATTATTCTTCATTGCTTTGACCAAGCTGCTGGAACAGAGAACCGCCTACCCCACTGCTACTGTGGGATCCACGTGCCCGTGGGGACAACATTCAAGCCAGTCTCTGTCGAACCAGAGGCTCCACGGCTTCTACCTTCACCTGCAAGGCGCGCACCCTGGGATCAGGCTGCCTCTCCCCGCTGACCACACAGGGGTGACATCACCCCCGTGAACCATTGACTTGCCTAGAGCTTTGCCTCCCTCTGCTGGCTTACAACCGGTAGTACCCCCTATCCCAGAATAACCATAGAGATAATCCTTAATATGCACTATTGATTTACCTGCACATTCTATTTGCCTTATAAGCGCAATCTAAGCAAAGTATATGATGTAACCTAATATCCCTTTTATGTAATAAATATTCTAACCGAGTATTCTGTGTGGAAAACCGTGTTATTGTTGGAGTGTTCTAATCTAATAATACTTATGTACAGTATTGGCCAGAAGTACATAGACGGTAGTGATTAATGATATCAGTACTTGATTAATACAGTCAGGGTATTGTACCCCTCAGTTACAATTGGTCCTTCGATAGCCGAGATAATAATTAGCGTAATATTAATATAATATTAATATTGGCATGGCCGATGACGAACACTCCACAAACGGTTCTCCTAAGCTAGATCGCCCGCAGCGCAGACGACAGCCACCTCCCTACCTAGAGGCATACTCTGTCAGTCCAATACCTAGCTTTAAAGGGAAGTTAAACGCGGAAAAAGTAGAAAGTAAAATTATGTCTGACCTTAACAACCAGGTTACCCCGACCACAGAGGCCCTAGTGGGTGCTAATGTAACTGACCAAGCTCACGGTGGGGACCAGGAGGGAACTGACACGACTTTACCCCCAGACAATACCGAAGAAATAGCCCCCGATCAGCTCCGGGAGGAAGACAACCCTAAAGAGACGCGCACCCAGGAGACGGATCTCCTCGGTACGCAACCGGAGAACGGATCTCCAACCAGTACTGCCGGGAGCCGATCGCCCCGAACGGCGTCTTCCCCCAGCGAGGCGGACAAGATGCTGGCGCAAGCACTCATCGCCACCCTGGCAGCCTCCACCGAACGCGATCGACTTCAAGCGCAACAGACGTGCGAGCGCGAACATTACGCAGGTGAGCGAGAGCGCTTCCAGGCGCAACAAAGGAGCGAGGACGACCGAATAAGGCTGGAGACCAGACGCCTCCAGACAGAAGAGAACATCGAGAGAAGCCGCGCCGACGTCGCAAATGCACAGCTCCACGCCGCCCATGCCAGCGCCAATGCCCAGCGCGACGTCGAGAGAAGCCGCGCCGATGTCGCAAATGCACAGCTCCACGCTGCCCATGCCAGCGCCAATGCCCAGCGCGACGTCGCCAACGCACAGCGCGACGCTGCCCAGGCCAGCGCCAATGCGCAGCGCGACGCCGCCAATGCGCAGCGCGACGCCGCCAATGCCCAGCGCGAAGCAGCGCGCGACGCAGCCCATGCCCGGCGCGAGGCAGAGCGCGACCGGCTGCAGGCGGAGCTGATGGACAAACTGGTTGCCATGGCGACACCCCCTCACTCCGCACGGAGCTCTCAGAGGTCGTCAAGACACGGGTCTAGGACACATTCCCCTACCCGACGAAGCGACCCGGGACCCCGCCAACAGGAGGAGCCTGCCCACGTCTCTGAACCCCCTCCCCAGCCGGTCCATACGAGACCTAGCAACCGGGGTACAGAACCGAACCACGCCGAGAGACTGAACAGACGACTCCAGGTCCTAGCAGAGGGAGATGAGGAGGAAGAGGAGGAGTGTCAAGCCGACCAGCAGCAACGTACTCTGGCCCAGGAGGCCCAGTACAGCGCCGACCAGCAGCAACGTACTCAGGACCAGGAGGTCCAGTACAGCCCAGAAGTCAGCCCCGAGGCCCTGCGCTACAAACCCCCGACTCAACTCACGGGTGAGTTTGACGCACCGTCAGCCCCGAGGAACAGCACCTGGGTACCCGACCTTCGGTACCCACCAAGTACCAGCCCAAGACGACACGCAAGAGGAGACTCGCCTAGGAGGCCTCTCCCCCAACGCTCACCGATGTATCAGTCACCCACAGCGTCATACATTGGCACACCGACGATTCCAGACTTCATCCATGAGAATCGAGCACAGTACACGGAGCTCCGGATGTGCTTAGAGACAATGCTGGTGGATGTCGCTGATGAACGCCACAAGTATGCAATATTACTCAAGCACCTGAAAGTACCGCGAGCGCACAATATAGCGCTGGCCTACGCCTCCTCTTCGACACCATACACAGCGGCCCTTGCAGCGCTGGACCAGAGATATGGACGTATATGGGATTACGTGATAGAAGAGATAAGGCATATTGACCGCCTACCCCCAGCCACAGACAATCGCTCACTAGACGACCTGTCAATCAAAGTGCAGTCACTGGTGGGGATGCTGGGAGCGCAACGGGAGAAGGGCAGGCATGAGCTATACGCCAACTCTAACGTTGAGAGGATTTTGGAGAAGCTGCCACCCGCAAGACAGGAGCGCTTTCGGCGGCAGAGGGACTACCGCGACCCCGACGGCCCCGAGCCATCCCTCCTCGATCTGGCCGACTTCCTGGCGAGAGAAGTCAGCAGCTTACGACTAGATACATTCGGGCGGAGCACGCCAAGCTCCAGAGAGGGACCCAGGAGAATAAATGATGGAAGAAGATCGGTGACTGTCATGCACCAATCAGAGTCAGTACCGCAGCACTCCAACCACAACACCCCCTCGACGAAAGAGGACCAGTGGAAGATCGAGTGCCAGTACTGTGAGGGAGAACATCGGCTCCACCAGTGCGAGGATTTCAAGAAGCTGACCACGGATGATGTGAGCCAGTGGGTCAAGGACCACCGCCGCTGCTTCCGCTGCGCGCGCAGCCACCTAGCAGCTGAGTGCCGCCTGAAGAAAAAGTGCAGCAGGTGCGGTGGCACCCACCTGGAGGTCCTGCACGACATCAACAAGCGTCACCCAGGACAACAGAGTGGGCCCGTCGCGGTCATGTACCACGCCGAGGCGGTGGCACCAGAACCAAAGTTCCACCAGACCGCTCCCTTCTGTCCCGACTGCTACGGCAGACACTGGCGGACAAGGTGCGACTCGTACCACATAGAGTCTACGTCACCACCCACAGGAGTGCTCCACATTGACCAGCACAGCGAGACCCCCCGAGTGCTCCTCAAAGTGGTCAGAGTGCTCCTGAGCCACGGGGACAAAGTCATGGACACTTACGGCGTCCTTGATGACGGGTCAGAGAAGACCCTTCTGCTCGCGTCCGCTGCGGCCCAGCTGGGACTGCGGGGGAGCGAGAACCAAATGACGATTCGGACAATAAGAAGAGATTTAAAGACGATAAAGGGCGAGAATGTCTCCTTCACTATCGCAGCAAGCGGGCAGCCAGAGCGACGGTACAAGATCACAAATGCTTTCACCAGCCAAGAAATAGGACTATCGCAGTACACCTACCCGGTCACCAAGTTGATGGATAAATATGTGCACCTGCGTCAATTACCTATCCCGCTCATAGACGGCGCTACCCCGACCCTGTTGATAGGCTCCGACCATGCAGAACTCATAGTCCCGATTGACCGGGTCCATACAGGCCCCCGAGGCTGTCCTGCAGCAGTCGAGACCCGCCTAGGATGGACATTACAAGGCCCCCTCGCTAAATCTCTCAACCGAACAGCAGCCACTAGTTGCCTCCACTCCAGAGAGACAGAAGAAGACACCGGCCTCTCCCCCATACAGCAGAGGCTATTGACATTAAGCGAGAGGCCCGTGAGCGAACCGTGGGTACCAGAGGGAGTTCGGAACTCCACCCCCCTCAGCTGCGCTTCAGACGTAGCTGACCTCGAACCCAGCACCCCAAGCGACTCCTTGACGGGGCGGCCGGGACCGGCCCCTCCTCACACGGGGTACAGAGCGAACAAGAGAAACAGACGGAGGAGGAGAAAGCACAGCCAAGCCAAGATCAAAGCAGTCTCAGGCCCGCTTCCTCCTAAGCCCCCCTTCATCCCGTCCAGCCGTCATGACCATAGACCAGTCACCACCCCGAGCTGCGTGGCCGGCCGGCCGCGTAAGCAAAGTGACCACTGGTGCCGACGGAAAGGTCAGAGTGGCAGAAGTGCTCGGCCAAGGGCGGATCTACAACCGACCCGTGGCGAGGCTGATCGAGTCGCCAAGGCTCCCCGACTTGCCTAATGACGACCATGACCCCTGACTTTGTGAACTGCCCGACCCCTCACAGACATTGAGTAGTGGACAGTGCGGTTAATCTGTCCCTGCTTAGCTAATTAGGTGGGACTAATTAGGGGGCGGCTGTTACAAAGGGTCAGATTAAACCGAATATATATATTTATTGCCTGAGATCCCATGTATAATATCTGCATATCGTTTGATATCCCCTGTATATTCCTTGTACAATATATACGGAATATCCCTTTACCTGGTAGCAGGACAGACCATAATATTCATTCCCCTATTGGAAGCGATCCCCTGGCGCCAGGTACCGAGTAAAGCCTTACCCCCTCGAGCTGACTTGAAAGCTACCGCCAGGACTTGCCCAAACATGCCCGCTTTTCGCCCACGGCTACGAGACCGAGAGGCGACAGAAATGAGATAGGCACTATTTGTCCACCGTGGATATAAATATGGCGCAAGAATACAGAACCCCCCTTGCAGTTCCCTTTCAGTTCGCCTTCAGTTCAGTCTGGTTCAATTACCGAGTAAAGCCTTACCCACTACGCAACGTGCGGTACAGCAGGGCTCGTATCGCCCCAATATAGTCTCGTGTTATCCTAAATACGTCTGTTTGTCGTATCGTTCTCTATTCCTTAGTAAACCTTCATTACGAGTCAAAGACCACGTGGAGTGAGTAATTGTGCGTCGACATAGAGCACTTATTGCCCGTGCTAATAGTATAGTAACGTCAAGGTCAACCGTGCACTACCGCACCGGAGAGGATATCTACACCGGAGCAGCAGCACCACGGGGGATTTACACCCCGCCCGCAGTGCCACTCTCCGGGCAAGGATTATTATTCTTCATTGCTTTGACCAAGCTGCTGGAACAGAGAACCGCCTACCCCACTGCTACTGTGGGATCCACGTGCCCGTGGGGACAACATTCAAGCCAGTCTCTGTCGAACCAGAGGCTCCACGGCTTCTACCTTCACCTGCAAGGCGCGCACCCTGGGATCAGGCTGCCTCTCCCCGCTGACCACACAGGGGTGACATCACCCCCGTGAACCATTGACTTGCCTAGAGCTTTGCCTCCCTCTGCTGGCTTACAACCGGTAGTACCCCCTATCCCAGAATAACCATAGAGATAATCCTTAATATGCACTATTGATTTACCTGCACATTCTATTTGCCTTATAAGCGCAATCTAAGCAAAGTATATGATGTAACCTAATATCCCTTTTATGTAATAAATATTCTAACCGAGTATTCTGTGTGGAAAACCGTGTTATTGTTGGAGTGTTCTAATCTAATAATACTTATGTACAGTATTGGCCAGAAGTACATAGACGGTAGTGATTAATGATATCAGTACTTGATTAATACAGTCAGGGTATTGTACCCCTCAGTTACACTGTATGTATACTGTAAAAAGACAATATACTGTACTTCTACTGTAAAAAAATATAATATACTGTACGTATACTGTAAAAATATAATATACTGTACTTCTACTGTAAACATATAATATACTGTACTTCTACTGTAAACAGATACTATACTGTACTTCTACTGTAAACATATACTATACTGCACTTCT